>NC_053397.1:71464675-71766508 GCF_905171765.1 Bufo bufo | reverse complement strand
TTGTTTGCAGAGCAGTTTCCATGCTCTTAGGGTCCATTCACACGTCCGTTTTTTCTTTCCTGATCTGTTCCGTTTTTTCAGGAACAGATCTGGACCAGATCTGGACCCATTCATTTTCAATGGGTCCTGAAAAAAATCAGACATTGAGCTGTCCGTTTTTTTCCAGGACCCATTGAAAATGAATGGGTCCAGATCTGGTCCAGATCTGTTCCTGAAAAAACGGAACAGATCAGGAAAGAAAAAACGGACGTGTGAATGGACCCTAAAGCACATTTTACTGCCTTTTACATCCCTCTAGCCTTTTCAAGGACTATTTTAGAGCCATTTTAATTTAAAAAAAAGTGGCAATTTTAGTGCCCTAAATTGAAAAAAATCTTATTTTCAATTGTCGGGTGACATTTTACCATTTTTGGCGTATACAAACCCCTGCTGTGCCTGGGTAACAGGGGTCTAAATCTCTCAAAATCCTCTGTTGTATTGCTGGGTGACATGAACCCCCTTTTGCCGTGAATGAACCCCTGCTCTGCATTGCTGACATGGGCCTAAATCTCTCAAAATCCTCTTTTGTATTGCTGGGTGACATGAACCCTCTTTTGCCGTGAATGAACCCCTGCTGTGCCTGGGTGACATGGGCCTAAATCTCTCAAAATCCTCTGTTCTATTGCTGGGTGACATGAACCCCCTTTTGCCGTGAATGAACCCCTGCTGTGCATTGTTGACAGGGAACTAAATTTAGTGAAAACATCTGTTACTGATCGGAAGATGCGCGACTATAAGCGCATGCTGCTGGTAGCATTCCCACCTGACAGCGGGGGCACAGTGGAAGCACAAGGTGAAGGCAGAGGAAGAGGTCGCCAACGCAGCTGGGGCACCACCAGCACCTGAGTAGGCAGGGTTAGCATGGCCCAAATGTGGAAAAGCTTTGTCAGCCTTGGAGGTGCTGACCTGCCCTGCAGCCAGTGTATAGTGTGAACGTGTGTTTAGCACAAGAGAGCATTATCACAGGCCACAGCCAATGTGGACAAGCTTACATTTATTAAAATGAACCAGGCATGGATCCCACAGGACTTGTCCGTACCTTGTGCAGAATAGACTATTATACCAGCCTCAACCATCCATTCTTGTACTCAAGTGCACTTATTCTTAGTTTTATTTTGTTATATGTCCCAATATTTTGGGGGATACCCCAATTAAAAAATAACACAAATCAGTGTTGGCTACCTATTCCTCCTTCACCGCCGCTTCCACCTACACCGCTACGTCAACCTACACCTCCACATACAGCCATCCACCGCCTCCTCAAACTCCTACTCCTAGATCCAGATTGTTATTTAAAAATTTTCTGTATTTTATGTTATTTTAAGTCACTTCCCTATCCACATTTGTTTGCAGAACAGTTGCCATGCTCTTAAGCACATTTTGATGCCTTTTGCAGCCCTCTAGCCCTTTCCAGGACTATTTTAGAGCCATTTTAGTGCCCAAAAGTTCAGGTCTCCATTGACTTCAATGGGGTTCGGGTTCGGGGTCAAGTTCGGGTCAAGTTCGGGTCCCGAACCCGAACTTTTTTTTTCAAGTTCGGCCGAACCTGCCGAACCCGAACATCCAGGTGTCCGCTCAACTCTAACCACAACTATTGTGTAGAAGTGTCATCAAAAATGTTTAAGAACTGACACTAGTAGTGATGGGCGAACATCGGCCAGGACGATTCGCGAACGCGCGTTCGCAATCAAATGTTCGCGAACCGCGCGTTCACGGCAGGCCCCATTCACTTTAATGGCAGGCGAACCTGAAAAACCTTCAGGTCATATTTGCAGCCAGCAAACACTTACTTGAAGTACACAAATAGTACCACAACATGGACAGTGATATACCAGAGGGGGATCATTGGCAAAAATTCCCACCAAAAATATGTATTTTAATCAGGGGCCATTTTTATGCGTCTTAAAGGGAAACTCTCAAAAATGTACCCTGCTGGACCCTAGAAAAATTTAGTTTCCTAGCAGTTTGATGTATACAAATGTGCAGCACTCCATGTTTTTGCATCCTGCATAGTCCATTAAAAAAATGCACACGTTAACATATTTTTTTTTTTTACCATGGAACTGTATGGTAAACGGACGCCACTGTACGGCATCAGTCTGAGGCATCTGTTAGCGCATACATTTTTGGTATGCATTAAATGGATGGCAAAAATAGGATGTGAACCCAGCCCTAGTGTCAGAATAAGCACAAGTACACAGTGGAGCAGCGTGGCGGAGAGGGGAGGCCGCCATGTACTGACAGATCGCTACCTGGTCCTGGTGGTCAGGGATGAGGACTGTGTTTCCCAAGGATCATTTTCTACTGAGAAATACAGGGAACAGTATAATACACTAGAATCTATATAATATAAAGATATTAGCCCTACCCCCGAATAATAATACAATTAGGTGGTCATTTATTATATAGAAATACGTCTATGTTAGGCTTATTTCTGACACAGATTGTGGCGCAAAGGTCCTTAGCCCCGCAATCTGCATATTTTTGGCGCTCATGCTAGGTTTAAAAAAGGATGGCGTGGGCAGGGAAAGGGATACAGTTATAGCCATCCAGTTATTGGAATCCACCGCCATACATTGACCGATAACACCTCTGTACAGTGACCGGATAACACCGCCATACCGTGACCGGATAAAAGGGTATAAGAGGGCACAGTACAGGGAATGACTAGGGGCACTTCACAGGGTGTGGTAAGAGGGCACAATGCAGGGTATAAGGGGGCACAGTACGAGGTGAGGGGCACAGTACAGGGTGGGGGGTACAGTCACATGACCCTGTGACATTAGAAGGTCCTTATGGTGAATGCGGTTCATACGCCACCATAATGAGAGGCAGAGGAGTGAGACAGGGGTGTGATTATGTGGCTAGAGATAAAAAAATATAACTGTCGGACAGTACAGGCCCCAAAAATTAGGCAATAGACATTCACCTGACAGCAAAGAACTTTGGATTCTGTGGCTGGAGGTACATTAGGCGGTCACAGGATAAATATGTAACTGTTGGCCAGTATAGGTCTCAAAAATTATGCAATAGGCATTCACCTGACAGCAAATCAAGCATATACAAGGTGGAGTTCCAGCGCATCGGGCGCATCGGGCAGTCACAAATCAGACGTCTGACGGGCAAGTGGTGTCGCCGCTGAACGTCAGCAAGGCGAGCCATGGCCGTGTAAGATCTTCTAAAATGGCCAGAGATTTTCGTGGCCTGCCGCAAGACGTCCTGGACCCCAAGGTATTTGGCAACGAATCGCTGCATGACTAAGTTCAGGACGTGTGCCATGCATGGCACATGTGTCATTTTGCCCTGTTTCAGCGCGCTCAGCGGATTGGCACCGTTGTCATACACCACTTTACCAACTGTCAAATTGAGCGGGGTTAGCCACTGATCGGCCTGTGACCGCAGAGCTGAAAGGAGTGCAGGACCAATGTGGCTCTTGGCTTCCAGGCACAACAGCAGCAGGACAGCATGGCAACGTCTCACCTGGTACGTCGAATAGGTTCTGGGGAGCTTGGGGGGTGCAGCGGAATAGGCAGTAGCAGTGGAAAAGGAGGAGTCAGCCGAGGAGGAGATGGAGGATGGAGTAGGAGGAGGAGAAGAAGAGGCAGGCCTGCATGCAATCCGTGGCGGTAAAACCAAATCCACACGGGTGCCACGGGTTACATGCTAGACTGCCGTCAGAAGGTTCACCCAGTGGGCAGTAAAAGTTATGTACAGATGTAGAAGGTTTAGCACTCCAGCTCTTAAGTCAAATTTCTTAACTCATCGCGTTATCTTGAGACAAAAGCCATTGAAAAGCAATTTGAAATGAGCCGGACCGTGGGTGCAGTTACACGGACGCCAATTATGCAGTGGGTCAGGATATGGGTATAATAGTCTATGGTTTTTGTTTGTGACGCCAATTGCAGCGTGTGCAGGGTACTAACACAGGGCCCTTTAAGGTGTTGCAACTCACGTACCAGGTTAGGAATGCCAGAGTGGGCTAATGTCTCTGTGTGAAAGTGGCAATAGTGTCAATGGTGTCTTCTACCTTGGTACGGCTGGACTCCTGGATCCTGGCTCACTTGCAATAAAATGAGTGTTGCTAGTAGGAGTAATTGAGGGATTTAGTAGCAGAAATTGAGATCCAGACTTGGAATATAATTCAAACTGGTCTTTACTTGATGCAGCAGTAATCCATGTGAGATACAGCAATAGTCTGAAGTCCCAGCAGGTATTGGCAATGTATGGCAGGAATCTATCTTCTGCTTCTATCATGTGCCTGGAGCTCTCTGCAGGATAAGTCGTCAGCTTGTGGCTCTGTAATGTGGCAGGAATCTATATCTTCTGCGCTATCTGTCTTCTGCTGTGTTGGGGACTGACTAGCTGAGGAGGAATCTGGCTTCTCCAGGTCTCTGGACGGTACTCACAGTTGTACTCACAGGGTATGGAGTTCTGGAGGTGGCTGCTTGGTTTCCACCAGCTGAGGCTGAAAGGCTCAGACTGGAAATGGTGATCTTTCGTCTCAGCCGAGACAAGAGACTGGCTTGGATACCTATAACTGGGAGCTCCTACTTGCACAGCCATCCCCTAGCCGGGGTGGCTGGCACACTAACTGAACTTCCTTCCCCACCCATGAGGCAGGATGTGGGAAAATTCCACACCTCCTCACAGAGGGGTGGGAGCTAAACTGGAATGTACTATTCCAGTCTAGAAATGCTAAACTGAACTAAGTCCCTGGTAACACATTGCTGCCACCTGCTGGTGTACATGGAAAATTACAGCAATATTCATGTAACAAGGATTTCAATGCACATTAGTGAGGATGTGATGTTAAATTACACAGGATGACTGTACAAATACACCTAACAGGTTGTAGCGGGGTAAAAGATTTTTAGTAACATAACTCTGGGATGTTACAAATTGAAGGTGTTTGCTTAGATTAGATAACACAACTCAGAAATCTCAGAAAACAGGAGTGTTAACTCTACTCCATCCGTACCTTCCCTGCCCGTGTTTGCTAGACCACGTGTCTGTGGTCAGATGTATCTTGGCACCAACACTGTGTGCCAGAGATATATTAACTTGCCGCTGAACGTGGCCATATATTTCAGGGATGCCCTTTCCCTCGGGGACCTTCCATTGCGGTGTGCCAATGGCCACAAATTTTCTAAAGGCCTCTGAGTCCACCAATTTATATGGCAGTAGTTGGCAGGCTAGCAGTTCCGACAAGCCAACGGTCAGCCGTTGGGCAAGAGGATTATCCGGTGTCATTATTTTTTTCCGCTCGAACATTTGGGCCACGGAAACCTGCCTTGTGCCAGATGAACGCGACGAAGGCACGGTGGAAGGTGGAGGACAAATGGGAGGAGAGAGGAGAAGGAAAAGAGGCAGGACGTGGAGCGCTGGGAGTGTGGCTTTATGGGTTCTGATGGCGTTGCTCCCACTGGGCTCGGTAATGGGAGGCCAGGTGCCTTCTTAAGGAGGTCGTCCCTAGGTGAGTGGTGGGCTTACCGCGACTTATGCGTTGACAGCACAGGCTGCAGATGGTAACACTATTATCAGCAGCTGACATGTTAAAAAAAATCCCACATTGCGGAGCCATGTCCTGGCGTCCTGGGAGCGCAAGATGTGACTGTGCATGGTGGATGGCTCGCTCCAGATACATTTGCAGTCTGCTTTTTCCCTCCTGTGCACTGCAAGTTCTGCCTGCTTCTCCTTCTTATCCCTATCTGCTGCTCTGTCTCTCCCTCTGAACTCCCCTCCTCTTACTCTCTTGTGGGCTCCCACGTGACGTCCATCGAGACGTCATCATTGTCATCTTCACCACCACTGACATTAGAGATCTCGGAGTAGGCAGCATCAGCGGGGACCACCCTCTTTCGGCCGATCTGGGTACTGTCGTCAGACCGCTATGTGGCGGCCGTTGCTACCTCCTCATCCGATATCAAGAATGGCTGCGCATCGGTAAGGTCTAGGAATGGATTGGAAAATAATTCCTCTGACTCGAGTGGAGGGGCTATGGTGGTGGTGTTGTCTTTGGGGGTGCACACAGCAGAGAGTGAGGAGGGTGCAGATACAGAGGATGAGGAGGGTGCAGAAGCGGAAGGCTGAGTGAGCCACTCAACCAACTCTGGTGTGTCCTTTGAAGTTATCGCACGCACCTTCTCCAACTTTCCACTTAGGCTCCTGCCTGGTGCACCTGCCCGACCCCTACCATCCCTGCGGAACGGTCTGCCTCTGTCTCTGCCTGTCATTTTCTAAATGACCCTCTGCCTAAGTCTGTAGTGAAGAGCAGTATTTGTGGAAGAAGGTATATCGCAGCCCTCAATCAGTATTTGGTGGAAGAAGGTATATAGCAATAGCACCCCTCAATCAGTATTTAGTGGAAAAAGGTATATGGCACCCCTCAATCAGTATTTGGCAGAAACAGGTGTATAGCACCCCTCAATCAGTATTTGGCGGAAACAGGTGTATCGCAGCCCTCAATCAGTTTTTGGTGGAAGAAGGTATATAGCAATAGCACCCCTCAATCAGTATTTAGTGGAAGAAGGTTTTTGGCACCCCTCAATCAGTATTTGGCAGAAACAGGTATATAGCACCCCTCAATGAGTATTTGGCGGAAACAGGTATATAGCATTCCTCAATCAGTATTTGGCGGAAACAGGTATATAGCACCCCTCAATCAGTATTTGGCAGAAACAGGTATATGGCACCAATCAATCAGTATTTTGAGGAAGCAGGTGTATTGCACCCCTCAATCAGTATTTGGTGGAAGAACGTATATAGCAATAGCACCCCTCAATCTTTATTTTGTGGAAGAAAGTATATGGCACCCCTAAATCAGTATTTGGCAGAAACAGTTATATAGCTCCCCTCAATCAGTATTTGTCGGAAACAGGTATATGGCACCCCTCAATCAGTATTTTGTGGAAGCAGGTGTATCGCAGCCCTCAATCAGTATTTGGTGGAAGAAGGTATATAGCAATAGCACCTCTCAAACAGTATATTGTGGAAGAAGGTATATAGCACCCCTCAACCAGTTTTTTGGGGGGCAACAGGTATATTACACCCGTTGCAATTAGTTACTCCAATAGCGTTTGTCCCTCTATCTAGCTGCAGTATCACAGCAAAACCGCACATAACTGCTGCACAATACAAATACACTATAATTTCCATGTTAGAAAGTATATTATAAGTATATCACACCCCTCTATATCACACCTATCGATAGCACACCTATACCAGTCCATAAAAGGACTTTTGTGGCCCTATTAGCTAGCATTTGGTGTTCCTAACTGTCCCTGCTCCAAAATGCAACCTCTCCCTACACTGGCAAAGCACATAATGTAAAATGGCTGCCAGATCGGGTTTATTTATTGGGTAGGGGGAGTGTCCATGTGCTCAAACGTCTCAATTGGCTGTCCTGATGGATGTGTCATGGGGAAAAGTTCAGAGCTATGCAAAAAAATATGGCACGTGCCGCATGTTCGGCGAATTGCAAACTAGAAAAGTTTGCCGAGAAACGACCGCTGGGCGAACCGCAAAGCCATCTCTAGACACTAGTGTAATCATGTAATCAGGTCAGATTGTTTGTTGAAATGATACAACTGGTAAATTATCATGCTGATCCGGGAGAAAGCAAAAAAGAATGTGCTTGCACAAAGTACAAAAATTAATGACCAAATATGCCATAATCTATAACCTGTATGTAGGACTTTTTTCCATCTAAAATAACAGATCTCTCTGAGGGAAATGGCTAAAATAGATGCCAAATGTGCATAACTGAGTATGACGGATGTTTAAAATAAAGGATCATTTAAAAAAAAAGATATTCTGATGGATCAGAAGAATGGAAAAGAAAACCGTGATGTGAACCTAGCCTAAGTCCTACAGCTCTTGTCTGTGTCCTGATATTCATGAACTCCCAGCTTTTCATGAATATCAGGACTCCTCGGCATGAACTGGAGTCCCAGTACAAGACTTCAGCAAAACAGCTGGGTCAATTACCATATTTTCCCCCCAATAAGACGCACTTTTTCCCCACAAAAGTGGGGGGGAAATTGCAGTGCATCTTATGGGGCAAATGCTGCAGTTTACAATGATACACCGCTGACTGCATGCTGCACAGCACGGCCAGCGGGTGTATCAGTGGGGAGGGAGGAGGGGCTGGGGGCCAACATCTAGTTTTGAATGGCAGCGGGGCCCGGTGCAGTCACTGTATTCTATTGCACCGGGCCCTGCTCACAGTAGTAATCCTATCTATAACTGTAGGCATTGTTTAACAATAATCTTCAATACATCCATTAATCTTCACTTACTAACGTCCGTATCAAGCAGGAGGCCGGGCGGGCACTGGCAGCGTAACTCACTACGTCACGCTCCTGCTCCGCCCACTTTATGAATGAAGCAGGCGGTGCGGGCGAGTGACGTAGTGAGTTACACTGCCAGTGCCCGCCCCGGCCTCCTGCTTGATACGGACGTTAGTAAGTGAAGATTAATGGATGTATTGAAGATTATTGTTAAACAATGCCTACAGTTATAGATAGGATTACTACAGTGAGCCAGGCACAATAGAATACAGCGACTGCACTGGGCCCCGCTGCCATTACAAAACTAGATGCCTGCCCCCACCCTCTGTATTGGGGTTCATTCACACTACACAGGGACACTGTTATGGAGGGGATCCACAGATGCCCCTCATAACAGTGCCATCCACAGATGCCCCCATAACAGTGCCATCCACAGATGCCCCCATAACAGTGTCATCCACATATCCCCCATAACAGTGTCAGCCACAGATCCCCCCATAACAGTGTCAGCCACAGATCTCCCCATAACAGTGTCAGCCACAGATCTCCCCATAACAGTGTCAGCCACAGATCCCCCATAACAGTGTCAGACACAGATCCCCCATAACAGTGTCATTTACAGATCCCCCATAACAGTGTCAGCCACAGATCCTCCATAACAGTGTCAGCCACAGATCCCCCCATAACAGTGTCAGCCATAGATCCCCCATAACAGTGTCAGCCACAGATCCCCCCATAACAGTGTCATCCACAGATCCCCATAACAGTGTCATCCACAGATCCCCCCATAACAGTGTTAGCCACAGATCCCCCCATAACAGTGTCAGCCACAGATCCCCTATAACAGTGCCATCCACAGATGCCCCCATAACAATGCCATCCACAGATGCCTCCATAACAGTGTCATTCACATATCCCCCATAACAGTGTCAGCCACAGATCCCCCCATAACAGTGTCAGCCACAGATCCCCCCATAACAGTGTCAGCCACAGATCCCCATAACAGTGTCAGCCACAGATCCCCCATAACAGTGTCAGCCACAGATCCCCCATAACAGTGTCAGCCATAGATCCCCCATAATAGTGTCATCCACAGACCACCATTAGTTCAAAACCCACCAAAAGCACACCTTTTGGTTAAAAAAATTTTTTTTCTTATTTTCCTCCTCAAAAACCTAGGTGCATCTTATGGGCCGGTGCATCTTATAGGGCGAAAAATACGGTAGATAAAGTGACCCATGGTTTTCATTTCATAAGGGAATCTGTCACTAGTTTATGCAGCCCTTAGTTAGGACACCATAAAAGTGGTAACAGATTCCCTTTAAGGTGAGTGTTATTTTACCTAGTGTTTTACCAAGTGAGACAGAAACATTGAGAGAGCTAATCTTATGAGCATTAATTCACACAAAGGCTGGTTGGGCTAACAGTGGAGGAGCGAGGTTTGCAGGGCCATTTTGCATACCATCACTGATGTAGTGTAAGGCGCAGTGAGCCTTGGAAATGTTGAGGAGAACTACAGTTCAAGGTCTGTTTTGGAATTAAACTCAGCATTCTTGCCGTTAAAGCATTGGATTTTGCAGGAAAATCAAGGGAGTTCTCACAAAAAGAAATACATCAAAATGTAATTTTATTTTTCTAAATTGTTAAAACAAAATATTACACATCTATAGCATCGCCACAATCATAACTACCCATACAATGCAGTTAACATGTTAAACTGTATGGTAAACTAAAAAAAAACATGTTCATTGACTTGATGCGTTGTCTATGTGAGATTGTAAATAAAGGACTTTTGGTATATTTCAACTCCATTAATTTTGGACTACTTCATTCCAGTTCAGAAGCTGACATCGCCGCACCTGACGTCATTCTGTTTTGTTTATGCATGGTGAACAGCTTAAAAAATACAAGATGCAACAGACATATTTGATTTTTTACCCGTCTCCCTCCAAAATTAAATAAAGTTAAAGGGAACCTGTCACCTGGATTTAGTGCATAGAGCTGGGGACATGGGCTGCTAGATGGCCGCTAGCACATCTGCAATACCCAGTCCCCATAGCTCTCTGCGCTTTTATTGTGTAAAAAAACTGTTTTGATCCATATGCAAATGACCTGATATGAGTCCTGTATCCGGAGATGAGTCGATGAGCTAGCGCATGCGTAGTTCGTTCCCTGTGCTGATGCCAGTACAGGGAATGAACATGATGCCAACACTGCGCATGCGCTAGCTCGCGCATCGCGAGATTTCGGCGCTCCAGCTCTGTGACGTCAGCCAGCAAGGAGGAGATTTGAAGGACGCGGGGCGGTGCTGGGCTCCTTTCTGCTTGACTCATCTTTGGATACAGGACTCATATCAGGTAATTTGCATATGGATCAAAACTGTTTTTTAACACAATAAAAGCGCAGAGAGCTGTGGGGACTGGGTATTGCAGATGTGCTAGTGGCCATCTAGCAGCCCATGTCCCCAGCTCTATGCACTAAATCCTGGTGACAGGTTCCCTTTAATCAATAATGTACCCTTAGATGCTGCTATTAAAAATATGACCTGGCACCATGGAATGTGGTGACACAATGGCTACTATTTTTTTCTTTAAATCATGTTATAATTGTGTAACACAAAAGTAACAAAAAACCCATAGAATAAGGGTAACACGTTATTTATGCTGCATGAAGCTAAATACTGTAGAGTGCAGCAATAAGCTATATGTACTCTAAAATGTTACTGCTGCAATATACAACTTATCATGCAAAACAAAACCTTCATATTGCTACATCCAAAAAAAAAGCTATGGCTCTCTGAATACGGTGACACGTAGATGAAAAACATGTCTGTAGTCCTTAAAGAGAACCTGTCACCTAAAAATGTATACAAGCTGCAGGCAGTGTGTTACATAGTGTTGAGCGTGAATATTCGAATCGCAAATTTTAATCGCGAATATATTACATTGCCGATTTTCGCAATCAAGAAAATAATGACTGGAGATCACGAATTCTCAAATTTGTGAATTTATGGTAAATATTCGGCCAAAAATTAGCGAAATATCGCAAATTCGAATATTGCCTATGCCGCTCATCACTGGTGTTTTAGAGCTGAGCAGATTGACATATGGTTTTGTGAGAAAATGTTTAATAAAACTTGTAATTTTACACATAAATCTCTGCTCTTTCTGAGCTCAGGACGGCCTATTCAGCTATTATCAGTGATTGATAGCATTCTCTGTAAATATATATACAGAGATCGCTGTCACTGATAAGAAATGTATAAATTTCAAGCTTTGCTTAATTTTTTCCCACAAAACTATATATCAACCTGCTCAACTTCTGCTTTATAACATGTAGATCGCACTCAATTTCGTGGTGACAGGTTCTTTTTATCTTGGTCTATAAAGATCATCTTTCTGCATGATGGACCCTATTAAACCAGGCATTCTTCCTGTTAGGGATGATCATGCTGAGTGAAAATACTCTTCTCTTGTTGTAATCCATGGCCCCATTTACAAGAAATCTGAGGTTTATTCGATATTCTAATTAGGTAGTCAGTGCATTGATGGGCAGGCCTAGCCCCTCGGAGCACTACTTTATCGCCCCTTTTCCCTCTTAACCACTCCTAATGCAGATGTTGTGTCTGCACATGCACAGCTTCAACCTCAGTATCAGGGAGGTGACTGCACATGCACCAATTGAACATTCACCGGTAGATAAAGGAAAAATAACTAGGCGGGGGAAAGGTAGTGGTGAAGTGGTGCTCTGAGAGCTTGGGTCTACCCCTTGGTGAGTGAATACTGATTTCATTAGCATATCAAATAAACTGCAGATTGCAACCAAAGGGGACTTGTTCCTCTCAGCATGATTAATCCTACCAGGCAGTACACCTTGTTTTACATGTGCGCTGGGAATTTCGGTAGTGTGTTCTGGTAGAGGAACAGACTACTAGCGTGCACTAGTAGTCTGTTGGACACTGGTTTTCCTTTTTGGCCGTGTAGTAAAATAAAATAATATTATTGTCATAATATGTGGACAAAAGCAATGGCAAAGCATGAGGTATATTGATAGACTAGGCAAGGCTCTGTTCATACTGCCACTGAGTTTTGTTCAAATCAGATTCCAGTGTTATTGCCAAAAATATAGTGTAGCCTGCAGCACTGTTCATGCCATCAAGAACAGTAGAAACCAAATGGAAATCTGACATCATGACATTTATGTGAAAGATCTATCGCAGCTATTGTTAGGAACAGAATACATGGTTGTAGGGTGTAAAGAGCCTGAAGCAGCTATTCACTTAATCATAGGACACTTGTCTTAAAAAGCATTCTAGAAACACATACAGAAAATAATATTTTTGGCTTTGAGTCTTCACATGGCAAGCAGAATCAACATTGAAAATATCACTAGAGTTTTTAGGGCCTTCAAATGGTACATCAGGTTGGATTTGCACTATTCAGAAGGTGAACAGACCATAGAACAGGGCAGTGCTGCACAGTAGTAGTTGGATTAAGGAGGAAGCCTGAAAGACAAAACATATAATGTAAAGAAACAATACAGCTTTCTAAGACATTTCGGATATGGGAATCCTTGTACTATGCAGGTTTCATTTAGTTTAGAACATAGTTAATAATCATGAGATTTCTTTGTATGCTGCCCAACCCCACTTTACTAATTGTTTTACTGGACACCAGCCACATCTAGGAAAATTATAACCTTCTCTTCTAAAGCATTTTAATATTTTTAAATTTTTAAATTTTATTACCGAATGTTGCGGTCCTGCACCAGTAAGTGGGATGATATCACTTAATACATTTGTCCAAATCTTTTGCGTATATTGCACCACTGTAGCCCTAAAAAAGATAAAAAAAAAGGTCAAGTTTAGCAGCCTGCATAATTGTCATATACTTGGGGCTTTTTTTTTTTTTTTTACAAGGGCCAATATGGCGAGTGTGATGAGAAATGAAGACATACTTTTTTCGCTTATTGGCTACGTTTATATGCAGTAATCATCACTACTGCATGGGGATGAACAATCGTTACTATGGTTGTTCATCCCCATACAGTTTCATTGTTTGTTGGCAGCACATCAGATTTCTAACAAATTTTCTAGTATTCACACAAATCAGTAAACATTGCCATTTTATAGATCAAAAGACAGTAAATATAAGGAAGGAGAATCATATGAGCCTGCCTGCACCCCAGCCTGGCATGCTTGACTGTAATGCCTTGTCGTCAGCCTCAGCCAATCATGAGGGACTATAGCTGTGATGTAGGGATGACTCAGTGGACACGTTATAGGCACAATATACAGTAACATCCCAACCAGGGATGTGTTTTCTGAGCTTTTACATAGGAGAGATAAAACACCTGGAAGGTAGAGCTCTCAAAACACAGAATACATCTAATTTAGTGTCAATGACATTTTATTGAGTGCTGAGGCAGCCTCTCATTTCTCAGTACTATGCCTCAAGCTACAGAGACTAACCATATCTACATGAACCATATCTAAGAGAATCATCTTAATACATAATACACTACTCCAAGAAAGGAGAGAGTGAACAGAGCTGGAAGTTCCAGGATCTGTAATGGCTCAGCAAACTGAGTCAGTAAGGTACATTGCAGCCTAAAGGCTTGTAGACTACTGCTGTAAGTGGAAAACTGCTAATCAACACTGAGACAAAACCTGGCCAGTCGTATCTTAAACCCTGTATGCCCCAGTTGCAGATTACAGACATTTCCCAAAGTATTATTGCCAGCCTCAGATTCTGCAGAGAAAAAGAGTGGGAGTACGTCAATCGTAAGCCTTGCCCATACCCATACAAAGTCATCTGGGAAGATTTACACTGTGAATTGTTGGAACTGTGTTGTGATATTTTTAGAAGTACTACAAGCCTCATTTTGCACTTCAATAAAGAGTTTATTGCACTTCAGTAAAGAGGCATTTATTTTGCTACACCTGGTCTGGTCACTGCATCATAAACCCAAAAACTTTACCACCAAGGGCACCCCAACTATCATCAGGTGGGAGCCCCAATATCAGGGTGTTCCCCAAGAGAAGAAACGGTGTGCCTTCATTTCACTGTCCTGGCCCTAGGGAGTGATGGTGTGAGCCACTGTGATAGACTTTTGCAGCTACAGCCATTATCATTCTTATGCTCTGCTGTGGCTCCTCAGGGGCTTGTGTCACTGCAATGCAGTCACTTCCAAACCTCTTAGTGGATTATACTACCTTTAGGTAACTGATGACGTGCACCTTAATGCAGGATACCTAACTGCCATTATTTAAAAAAATAATAATAATAATTACCCTGCCTTGTGTTGGAGTATGTGAGTTGCTCATTGGAAAGGAAGGTGCACAGCATCAACAATATGTGGAGCAGCAATTGAGACTAGGGACTGTACATGTCTTTCAAGGCCCGCTAAGCCAATGTTTTGCATGGAAGTGTCGATTATGCACCACAGCAACGAGGTCAGCGGATGCCACAGACATCTATCTCCACAGTTTGGTTCCCACAGCAGGCACTTATCCATCTCCTCTATCTCACCCTTAATAGACATCTTCCCATCCTGGACAGAAACAGGGTAGAGCACTCCCTCCTTTCATATGTGTAAGTGTTTGCCATGCTGTCTTAGCACTAATGAGCCTGGACGAGAGAGGCTTCACAGCAGATCTGTTGCTATTCTGCATCAAGCAGCAAATTTCTCGCTGGATGTCTTCCCACCAACTACAATTGGGTAACGTAGTCAGTGACAATGGCAGGAATCTGAAAATGTATTATGGCTTGCAGAAGGTGCTGATCCTTTCCAGGAGAGTGTCTGCACATTTAGCCATCCTCCTTAGACTCGAAACAAAAGTCTGCTTTTGAGATTCTTGATGTGCGTTGTTCCAACTTGTTGGAATTCAACCTTGCATAAGCTGTACCATCTGTACAAGCCGTGTAAAACGGTCAATGATTACATCATGCGCTAGACCACATAGCAGGGGCCATGTACTATTTTGAACGGAGGCAGCTCTTTGGGTAAATGTGTCACGTGAACAGGTGTCATGCTCTTCATAGAGACCACCAGATTTGTGAGTAGGGACAACAGCAGTATTAACAATGTCATCTCCCTGATATACTGGAGCAAATGCTCACACTGATGCAACAAAGGATAACGGAAGAAGAACAGCCTCCACTTCCTGCTCAATGCCATGTGACTGATCCCGCACATACAGGAAGACATGGAGAAAGATGAGGAGGTAGCCTTGGAGGAGGATTAGGAGGAATTGGTGGTAAAGGGGGACATGGAGTTTTCACAGGCACAGCTAGGGGAACAGGCTGACACTCATGGTGGTACACCATGATGATGATAATGACGACAACACTGGCCATGACCATCTATCGTAGTGCAAGGTGGAGAATGAGACAACTGAGTGCTCGGGCACGATGGCAAGCATGAAAAGGTGCATGCTTGGTTGCTTACATGCTGACAGGTTTATCGTTAGTATCAAGCAAAGTAATCACTATTGGATAACCAAGCTTTTAGATATTTTCTATAAAGGGAAAATGGGGGATTTTATTTCCTGCTTCCAAAAGGGAGGCAAAATTGGCATATTAACAGGATATACCCAGCTCGCCGCAGATTTCATGGAGCAGACGCCTGCTGGCTGCATGTCTGCCCAGGAGCCCCTCTCGACTCCCCACTGAGTCACCGCTCTACCGCCTCTGCCAGTGCTACCACTACACCAAATAGAGTAACAGAGGCAGCACCACCAGCTGCAGCCAAAAAAGTTTGTTGAACATGACAATACAGTTTTTTTAACTTCTGCATAAACCTGAAGCACATTGACAAACAGGTGCATACCGCCTGAACAACCACATTCAGTTGCACAGGGACTGTGCTCTTTCTCAGATACCCTGAACCCTGAATCAGTAATGGATCTGTGAGTATGTTCACACACCCCTGCCCGATGCCACTGAATATATGATTACTAATGCTGAGTTCACATTACAGAGCTTGGAATTGTCTCCTGTGTTTGCTCTTCTCCCTACAGATTCATGTGAGCAGCACATCCCACAAGGTGATCTGCCGTCTAGAGACAATGCTTTGATGTGCCATATAACAGATGCCGTCACTAAACGAATGAGCATTCCTGAAAATTGCCTTGTGTAAAAGGTCATTAGGATGTGCACCCTCATGAGGCTTGAATTTTGGTTACATGAAATTGCAGCCTGCAGGCCCGTGGGGGAGGCATGGGGGGCAGTGGTGGTGGTAGTCCTCACAGTAGCTAAACCCCAGCTCCAGATCACTGCCAGACCACATGTTCAGCTGAATGAAGGGGTGCAACCCTTCCTCCCCTCAAGTCACACCCTGGACGTTGTGGGGTCTCCTGTCTGGTGGTGGCAGGGGAGCCTCTTGTGTTATGTATGCAGGTATGCATCGGGCTGCAGGGCAGAAAAACTGGGAAGGAATGAGAAAGGGTACATGGATTGGGAACGGAGACCAAAGACCAGACCGGATTGGTTACTGTACAACCTTTACTGAATTGACGATAGGGGTCACAATACAAATACAAGCAGCAGGCACAGTTCTTCAGTATTTCACAGAGTATTCTTTCCTTAAAGGCTGGATATAGGAGGTAGATATGAGACTCTCCTTGAGTCTCTCTCTTTTTGTAGATACTAGCAATCTTCCCAAATGACCAAAAGCATGCCATTCCTCAATATTTATTTTCAGTTCCCAGCTGTGGGGTGTAGTCTTAGATGAGATTACCAGTTACCAGTGTGGAGGCACCAGAAGAAATGAACCCTAACCATGGGCAGTAAAGTCTAAAGCCATATGCATGCATTAAGGCTGTACTACATACAGCGATACAGCAGCCAATAGTCGGGAGGGAAGTGTACCTTCCCAGCAATTCCCTTCAATTGCTTGCTAATAAATGCAGCAATCTCCTCCACAGTATGGGAAGGAGCAACCACTAATGCCATCCCTGGTCCCTATGCTGATTAGTTGTTTGCCAACGGCATGATCTGCCGCCGACAAAAAATCTTTTTTACACAGTTTAAAAATCTTGATTGCCAGATAAACTAGCATTTACTCGTTTAATGCTTAATCAGCAGCAGTATTACACTGCCAGATCATCACTAATGAGCGTAAGTGATGATCTGGTTGACTATCTGTCAGCCTAATACAGTCTTTACCTTTACTGACCAAGTCCAAGCACGGCCTTCATGGTCCTCAATCTTCTGCAATAATTCAGTGCTTCTTTTTCTCAGAGGTAGTTCCCGGCAAAGTTATTTTTTTAGCAGCTTTCACTCTCAGGAATCATATTTTCCAGGGGAAAGATTTTGTCTTGGCCCACTTTACTGCAGCACACTCTAGACAGGTCGGGGGAGATTTATCAAACTAGTGTAAAGTAGAATGTAAAGTAGAACTGGCTTAGTTGCCCATAGCAACCAATCAGATTCCACCTTTCATTTTTGACAGCTCATTTGGAAAATGAAAGGTGGAATCTGATTGGTTGCTTTGGGCAACTAAGCCAGTTCTACTTTACACCAGTTTGATAAATCTCCCCCATCCTCTCTCTTGCTTGTTCAGCAGAAGATTCCACTAACCAAGGGAAAATGGGACTAATACTAAGAAACTTCCAGATAACTTTCTCCTTCAATACATAGCCTTTTGGGTTTACATAGTACATAAAGTCAATCACAGTGAACATCCTAACAGCTCTGAGCGCGAATGTTAGGATAAACCTTGCAGTCAACTATAATGTTCACCTATAAGCAGTGAATGGTGGGTCACTGCAGAATCTCAATAGCAATGTTCATCCGAGACGCAATGACTGTTATTTGGGACACAAACGTAATGATGTCACCAAGCTGGGACCTTGAATCACTAATCTTTCCTTGAAAAAAGTTTTCTATAGTTGCCATGGGAGCTTTTCCTTAATTATAATTTATATGTTAAATAACAAATTCACTTTCTTGGCATACATAACGAGAATATCATATGTGATGGTTTGGTGGAGCCAGGACACATCTACGGTGCCAATCCCCCTAAAAACACCATTACCTGAATTGTATGTCTGTAGAGGCTTTTGTTGGAGGAAGCCAGATCACTGATACATTTGATTTCATCGAGCGAGATGTGTGACTCACGGCACTCTGTTAAAATATCAAGCCATATAAAAAATATATATATGATCATTAATATTGGGTAATAATATACTGTATGAATACCTCACAGTCATATTTAGTCCCATAATAACCCTTGTGTCTCTTACTACTGATTGTATTGCACCCTAAATAAAAAAAATTATGGCTATTGTTTTTGTCAGTTCTCATTCTAGTTTGTTGTGTTCCTTTTTATTGTTCTCTTAGAATAGATATATGTTTATTCCCAGCATGCACAAAGTTGAGTTAGGCTACTTTCACATCTGCGCTTTTGCTGCCCGGTTTTGAGATCCGGCATAGGATCTCAAAACCACAGCAAAGCGCCTCCGTTATTATAATACACCCGGCTGCATCCATTTAGAATGGATATGGTTGTATTATATCGAAAATGAACACCACAAAACCATTGAAAGTAAATGGGCGCCGGATCCGTTTTTTTTTCGTGTCCGAAAAAACTGGATTCAGCACTGGTTTCTGGTGCTGGATCTGGCACGTTCAGTTTCCCATGCCACACTGCTTGGAGCAGTTTTGTGTCCGGCATGAGAACGCAACAAATCGGAACGGAAAGCACTCTGTTCCGGTCTGTTCAGTTTTGTCCCCATTGACAATGAATGGGACAAAACTGAAGCGTTGTGCTGTGGTTTTGAGACCCTGTGCCGGATCTCAAAACCGGACAGCACAAAGCAGAGATGAAAGTAGCCTTACTGTTGGTTTTCCAACCACAATTTTCTCCCACAATGAACTCCATGTCCCCTTGTGCTTGTGCGCAGTTTCTTGTTATAGGTAATCTATGAAATTGGCTGACCTGCTGCGTGTGCGCTTGGCATCTGAAGGCATCTGTGTTGATCCCATGTGCATATGTGTCCGTATTACTGAGAAAAATGATGGTTCAATATAGGCAAATGAGCCTCTAGTAGCAACGGGGGTGTTGCCTTTGTTTCACCTCTGGGGCATCTAGTACTGCTAAATGGCACCAATCTATGGGCATTATATGACACTAATAGAACTGGACTCAAAGGTCTCTTGCAGTGCCGAAATAACTGGAATGCAGCTCTATGTTAGTTGCTTAGTGCCCTCTTAATGTATTGTAATGATGAATTCTATGACTAAGAAGGTTGCAACAGAAAAGTGACTTGGCAAACCTAGATCACACTTACATCAAGAGTAGTGCAATTCAGGGTCTGGGCATCTGAGGTCATGACTACGAATGTGCCCTGGGGAGTGTCACCACCAGGTGCACGAGCCTGAATCAAGAAGCCTTTGAAGTCGCTTGTACCAGGTTCTTTGTTAAGAGTGACTGCAAAAAAAATATATAATAATAATAATGTATCAGTATAATAGTGACTAAAGAGAAATTCAGTAACTACCCAACAGAAGAACATCTCATTGAAGGCCCCGTCACATACTGAATGTTCAGAGATCCGGTTCAGTTCCCCTCTGGTGAGCAACAGAAAAACCTGGAGGGAAACTGAAGTCAGAACTGATCCCATAGTATTCTGTGGTATCATTCTACTGCATCCAGCCCATCAGTCGTGATGTCGGATGTCATATGACACCCGACAGAAAAACGCTGCATTCTCGGTTTTTCTGTCTGGCGCTATCAGTTTACAGACACCAGATCTGTGCACTAAAGTACAGTACACACGCCCCAGCCAGCCCACATTCGTGTGCATGAGCCCTAACACACTGCAACAGAGACATCATAAAACAGAGCCAGGGACTACATGTACTGCCATGTGTATGAGACCTATGGCTATGTAGTGGACTTGGAGCTCTGTCTCATGAGCTCCAACCTCTGTTCACGTAAATCACTGCGGCACAGAATTTTGCACCTACAGTATCTAGAATAAGAAAATCTAAATTGGCATGCACCTCAAAGGGGTTGTCTGACCCCCAAGGTAAAATCCACAAAGACCTGGAATGTGGAAAGCTGTGCCCCCTAACAGCATGTGACCACCAAGGCCAGTAAACGGCTGCGGAGGTGATGATGGTAAGTTTTGCACAAGGGGGCAGGACCACAACGTCCGACACATTTACTATAATCATGCCATAATACTGGAATCAATTCTAACAACTGAGATCTACGCCAGGTGCTAGATGGCACAGATTTCAGTTTATGTTGCATGCAGCTCATAATAAACGAGTCGCATCTTACTCCAGCGGGCTAAGACTAGAGTGTGAAATGCCAGTCTTTAGTAAATGAGTGTCTATGATTCCAAATGCCTGTTCACATGTATGTCCAGCCCTACAGTCTCTTTCGCCTATACAGTCTCTTTCTGCTTATAAAACTGATCCCATGGTTTTCTATGCTAAAACATACCCTTCTTTCCATGGCCAGAAGTTAGAAAATGCAATATGTAAATAACATGGCAAGTGCCCAGTGGGTGGTCCCCGAGACCGGCAAGTGCACAGGCAAATGCATTGCACATCCACAGTCCGGGGGTTTTCACAATGCATGCATTTAAGTGCAGGGATGTGTGATACAAGATAGTGATGAAGAAGAGACAGATGGAGGTGCGGAGTTGGAGTTAGTGAACCTTCATTCATGGAAAAAAATGTTCTAACAACTATTGAAGTTCTTTCACAATGCTGGTAGAACTTATCTAAAATAAATGGAGCTAACAGTCTCTTTTCACTTGCAGCAGATGTTGATGCAGAATTTGCTGTACCAGAAAATCAGCTCCATTCACCTGAATGGAACTGATTTTCAGTTGTAGATATTCCTGCAACAAAATCTGCACAGGGATCCCATATGTTCAAGAGTAATTTCTTGAAATTTCAGATCTTTAATTTGTTGTCTGATCCCTATTAATAAAAGAAAGCCATTTACTTGTTCACCGATGCTCTGTTCCAATACTGAGCGTCCCTACCCCCTGCCGGTGCTTCAGGTCCTCTATTGACTGAAAGCGTGACATCCTATCTGTCGTCACATGCACTGCTGCAGCCATTCACTGGTCTCAGCAGTCACATGCTACTTGGGGACACATCATAGAAGCATAGAAACATAGAATGTGTCGGCAGATAAGAACCATTTGGCCCATCTAGTCTGCCCAATATACTGAATACTATGAATAGCCCTTGGCCCTATCTTATATGAAGGATGGCCTTATGCCTATCCCATGCATGCTTAAACCCCTTCACTGTATTTGCAGCTACCACTTCTGCAGGAACGCTATTCCATGCATCCACTACTCTCTCAGTAAAGTAATACTTCCTTATATTACTTTTAAACCTTTGCCCCTCTAATTTAAAACTATGTCCTCTTGTAGCAGTTTTTCTTCTTTTAAATATTCTTTCCTCTTTTACCTTGTTGATTCCCTTTATGTATTTAAAAGTTTCTATCATATCCCCTCTGCCTCGTCTTTCTTACAAGCTATAGATGTTAAGGTCCTTTAATCTTTCCTGGTAAGTTTTATCCTGCAATCCATGTACTAGTTTAGTAGTTCTTCTCTGAACTCTCTCCAAAGTATCAATATCCTTCTGGAGATATGGTCTCCAGCACTGAGCACAATACTCCAAATGAGGTCTCACTAGTGCTCTGTAGAGCGGCATGAGCACCTCCCTCTTTCTACTGGTAATGCCTCTCCCTATACACCCAAGCATTCTGCTAGCATTTCCTGCTGCTCTATGACATTGTCTTCCCACCTTTAAGTCTTCTGAAATAATGATCCCTAAATCCCTTTCCTCAGATACTGAGGTTAGGACTGTATCACTGATTTTATATTCTGCTCTTGGGTTTTTACGCCCCAGGTGCATTATCTTGCACTTATCAACATAAAATTTTAGTTGCCAGATTTTTGACCATTCCTCTAGTTTTCCTAAATCCTTTTCCATTTGGTGTATCCCTCCAGGAACATCAACCCTGTTACAAATCTTTGTGTCCTCAGCAAAAAGACACACCTTACCATCGAGGCCTTCTGCAATTTCGCTGATAAAGAATTGAAACAATATGGGTCCCAGAACAGATCCCTGAGGTACCCCACTGGTAACAATACCACGGTCTGAATATACTCCATTGACTACAACCCTCTGTTGTCTGTCCCTCAGCCACTGCCTAATCATCACTGAAGCCAGTTGAATGGCTGCAGCTGTGCATGTGACAGAGGGGATGTCACAATTCTGATCCGCAGTGGACCAGAAGCAGCAGAGATGGGACCCTCAGCACTGGAATGGTGTGCCTGTGAATGGGTAAGCAGGCTTTTTTTTTTTAGGCTCATTGCATTCTGGGCAATAACTGATTTATCATCCTAATTATGGCTAATTTGCAAATGTATTGATCACTTACCTCTGAATCCCAATATTCCTGTGTGGTTCACACTAGAAAAGCTAAGACTATATGGAGGAAAGGAAGGATCAGCATCTGCATTATGATTTGGCATCATTGTCTTACAAGCCGGTTCCACTCTACCATTTGGATATCCATTACAATGCATGGGAAGAAACGTGAGCAACAGCAAAGGCAAGATTCTCACCGGAAGATCCATTTTAGCAACTCTGCAGGGGATAGAAAGACAAAGCATTCTACGTTTAACATACAAGTGCTTCATGATGTATGGTCTTGTCTTTAGGTCCAACCCAAGCTTAGAAGATTCCTGCATACAGATTCATGTACTGGGTAAACACTTTGTGCTACACCACAACTAACACAATGAGAATGTTCAAGGTACACATAATGTAGTAGATAACATAGAGATAAAGATAATGTAGTAGATGACCTGCAGTCCTGTGTAACATCACAGATAACACAATGATAACTCTCTGAGTAGAGATAATGTAATAGATGTCATCTGCAGTTCCATGTAGCACTACATATAGCATGAAGTGATAATGCGAAGTACATATAATGTAGTAGATGTTATCTGCAGTCCTATGTAACACCCCAAATAACACACAATCATCATTTTCTAAACAAATAGACACATAGGTTGAAATTTAGGTTTAATTATAATCCTCAATGCCATTTGCTATTAGATAAGCAACCAGACATTTTTAAAAGCTGACTTAGCTGGGTTTCCATATTCAGGATTTCAATTTTTCAGTTTATCTGATCTTTCTTTATAACAATTTAGAGTTAACAAATTGCCGCTTAAAAACTTTAGTCCATCATTGTATGTAGTGCAGTGCATTATGCTGTCAGTAGAGACTGTGCCTCTGGCACAGCTTATTAGACATAGACAGATGGCAGACCAGGGGGCCTTCATTGGACCCCCGACTGCCAAGTACAGACACTGGCACTTCTCAATCTCAATCACGGCGGTGCAGATGGCTGACAGAGGGAGCCCCCTTCTTCTAAAGCCACCTAGATGCCGCAGTCACTACCAGGGCTGATTCTAGGTGAAATGGGGCCCTGGGACGGAAAACAATAAGGGCCCCCCCCCCCACATGACACTTGCTGACTTTGATGACGTCACTTGGCAGCAGCACATCTCTCCACCCCCCCCTCCCCAAAATGCACATTTCTCCAGTCCAACTGACTCCAAACAGAACCAGGGCAGGCTAGTACACTGGCACGGGTAAGATGGTGCCTGTGGGATGGATCCAATCCAGTTTAATCAACCAACCTACCAGACTGGGATGGATTCCGATCCAGTTTAATCAACCAATCAGTTACTGGTAGGTTGGTTGATTAAACTGGATCGGATCCATCCCAGGCACCATCTCACCCGTCCCTGTGCCAGTGTACTAGTCTGCCCTGGTTCTGTTTGGACAGTTGGACTGGAGAAATGTGCATTGGGGGGGGGGGGGGCAATTACTGGTAGGTTGGTTGATTAAACTGGATCGGATCCATCCCAGGCACCATCTCACCCGTCCCAGTGCCAGTATACTAGCCCGCCCTGGTTCTGTTTGGACAGTTGGAGTGGAGAAATGTGCATTTGGGGGGGGGGGGGCAGTTACTGCCTTACTGGTAGTACCAGTAACTGCCCCCCCCCCCCCCCCCAAGTGCACATTTCTCCAGTCCAACTGACTCCAAACACAAACAGAACCAGGGCCGCAGGGCGGGCTAGTAGTACACTGGGACGGCCCGGACGGGTGAGATGGTGCCTGGGACTAAGTAAGTGAGTGGGAAACTGGGAATGGATGGATCATGGATCCGATCCAGTTTAATTAACAACAATATAACCAACCTACCAGACAGTAACTGTAACTGGTCTGTGACTGTGTTCTGTAGACTGTACACTACTTGGAAGTCAGTGGAACTTGGCTGGCTGCCTTCTGTGGGCGGCGGGCCCCGGGCCTTCCCTGGCGCTGGCAGAGTCAGACTGGGCTGTGACTGGCTGGCTGCCAATGGCGCTTGCTCCTTCTTCAAGACCAAGTTCTCGGCTCTGGGGGGCGGAGCCTATGGCAACGTCAGCCAGACGCGAGATGTGCCTGCTTGTGCTGTGCATGCCGCTCCAGTCTCGAATCTCTTAAAGAGACAAGCAGCGCAGCGCAGGGGGGCCCCTCCAGTCCAGTTTAATTACATTACTCCGTTTTCAGACTGGACCGCCCGGGACTCCTGCAGGGTTTTTATTAGCACTGTCTGCAGACAGTGCAGCGCCGCCACACACTCCTGTCCGTCCCACTCAGAATAGAATTATAGATAGTAGTTGCGGGCCGGCGCTGGGGGCCCCTAAGGAGTCGGGGGCCCGGGGGCAATTGCCCCCCTTGCCTCTATGGAAGCGCTGGCCCTGGTCACTACTCACTAGTCACTAGTCCACCTAAGAACCTAATCCTTTGATCCAACATTATCCACCATACTCATTGCACTCAAAAGCAGCTCTATGTGTTCTCCTATTCACTCCTATTTATTTAAGATGGCTGGACCATTATACAAAACAAGCACTTTTACCTTTTGTGTCACCCGTATTTCCTTAGAGATTGTAAGCTCTTGCGCACAGGGTTCTCCTCCCTTTGAATTGTTGATTAGCTTGTTTCTTTCTAATGTCTGGTTTTGTATTCACCTGTATCCACTGACTGTCAAAATTGTGGAATAGGTTGGCACTAGGGATGAGCGAATCGACTTTGGATGAAACATTTTACTTTCTACCAAACTCGGGTTTGGTCCCAAGGTACCACTTGGAACCGAAACTCAGTTCAATAAGATTTTTTACAGTTGAAATACATTTTTGAAGTTATTACCCGAAGTCTCGCGTTGCTTGGTGAAGCAATAACTTTGGCTCATCGTACAGTATTGTAACGAAGTCGCTCATCCCTAGTTGGCACGATATAAAGATTATTATCCCAAAAATTGTTGACAGATACACTTTCAAATGAAACCTTACTTTTGTTAATCATCTTGTGACTCTCATTAGATGTTGTCCTTCATTTTAAGCAGATGGGCAGCTCAAATCTGACCAAGGGCAACATCTGCATGGAGTTTGTATGTTCTCCCCATGTTTGCCTGGGGTTCTCCCCTGGGTACTCCGGTTTTCTCCCACAATCCAAATACATACTGATAGGGACCATAGGTTGTGAGCCCGGCTAGGAACAGTGAGTGATGATAATGTCTGTAAAGCTCTGTGAAATATGTTGGCGCTATATAAGCAAGAGAACGGGCAGAGAAAGGGCAGATAAAATAAGACCTACTGGTACCTCACCCATGCCTTTCTCCAACATCTTGGCACACGCTGCTGCAAAAAGCATTTCACTTCTTCCATGTACAAATTGAAGCAACATTTATAATTTTGACTTTTATGATTTGTTTGGGGACCATATTGCTCAAAAGGAGGCAAGGAGCTATCATTTATGCTAAATATTTTGCATTTCATGTGATTATTTGAGCAAGAAGAATGTCATAATCCCAGAAAATGGAGAAGTAAGGTACATTTTACAAGAAGGAGTTTTGTTTTGCATTTACAGTATTTTGCAGCATTACACTTGTGAAATAGGCATGTTCCTGTTTGTCATACCGTTCAAAGTAAAACTGCACTCGACAGCTGTTAGGTAACATACATCCACTAGAACATAAAAATTCCTACTCCATATCTTCCATGTATAATAAAATGGAAATATTTATGACCCAAAAATATTACATTCCATACACATGGCAAAGGTTGCAACCTGCATGTACAGAATGTACTAGGAGTTCACTGAGTTTATTAAAGGGGTTGTCCAGGTCCAAAGCTGAACCCGGACATGTCCTCATTTTCACCCCAGCAGCCCCCCTGACTTGAGCATCGGAGCAGTTCATGCTCCGATGCTCTCCTTTGTCCTGCGCTAAATCGCGCAGGGCAAAGGCATTTTTTGGAGTTCTGGTGACGTACTGGGCTCTCCTTAGGGCTGCCAAGCGGAGGCTTCCGCCCAGCAGCGAGCCCGGCGACGTCACTGGCACTGTGCGGGCTTTATCGATGCCCTAGCCTGTAAAATGGCTAGTGCAGGGCTAAAGCTTGCCCATCAGAGCCAGTGACATCACCGAACACACTGGCGGGCGGAAGCTTCCGCCCGGCAGTGTGTTATTGTAAACAAAAGAGCCCTTGCCCTGCGCAATCCAACACAGGGCAAGGGAGCACATCGGAGCATGAAACGCTCTGATGCTAACATCACGGGGGCTGCCTGGGTGAAATTATGGGTATATCCGGGTTCAGCTCTGAACCCGGACAACCCCTTTAAGTTAGATTACAGCTGTTTATTTTCATCCAGTGCAGCCTCAGTACATATATAGAATTATATGTATGAATGCCTAAAGAACACTGTCTAGGTAGCTGTCAACCTAGAAATCTTCTTTCCAGGTTACAAGAGTATTGGTACAAGATATAACTATATACAGTATATAGTGTAAGCCTCCTCAAGTATAGACATATAGGATAAACAGATACAGTAAAGTAAAAGCTTACACTGTGGGGGTCATTTATTAAGATCAGTGTTTTAGACAGGGGCAGGTGGGAAGACATTTTCACTGTCTGGTCCTGTCAATCAAAGTGCAGTGGGTGCAGCAGTTGCAGAGAGCACAGAGCCTCTAGGTGTAATGGTAATGCCCCCGTTGCTCCTAGAGGCTCATTTGCATATATTAAAACATAATTTTTCTCAGCAATGCGGGCACATATGAACATGGGGCCAACACAGATGTCTTCAGCTGCCAAGCACACATGTAACAGGTCAGCCAGTGTCATAGGTACAAATCTGCTGACAGACGCCCTTTATGGTGTAGAAGTTGTTTGATCCTTCATTGAAGTGACTTTTATTGAAGTGTGTGACGCAAAAGTCTATGATTAAAGAGTATCCGAACTTGAAATTGTGCATTTATCAGCAAAAGACGGCAGCAAAGATAGCTTTTCATAAATCTGTCCCATTGTATAAGCCTATATATGGTACGCATGCATATAATTTACTCACATATAGTATACACGCATATAGCATATGAGCATATAGTATATGCATAAACAGTATAGTCTATACAGGTAGAGTAAAGATAAATATTGTGCATAAACATACTGTAATATAATGCACATATAGTATATATAAATATCGTGTAAACACATCCTATATACTATATGCCTATACAGTATAAACACATACTGTAAGCATATATAATAGTTATTGCATCTCCCTGTGTTTATAAAATAATTAAGAACATTTAGAATATCAATAATGTGAACACAATCACATCTAGTGCAACTCAGCGATGCAGCACTATATAATGTATGCAACCTGTTGGGACAAGGGCTTGGCAAAGTAGATAGCTGCCTAGGGTGCCATTGAAGGGGTGCCATTGAAATATTCCATCAAATTAAAATAGATTTCTTTGTACAGCCAATTGGATACTGGATCAAATTGTGGAAATGCTGTAGGTTTTGGGGTCCTATAGACATGAAATAATTAATTGTCCATCTTACAGATATTATGCTGAACTTTAGAAAAGTAAGAGGCTTAGGGGGCACATTCTGAAAACCATGCCTTGGGCACCAAGGAAACTTGTCCCTTGCCTCTTCATATTCTCTGTAATAAAGAGTCCTTCTAATTTCCTGGAGTGATATTAAAGCTGGTTTACTATGCTTCTAAATGTTAATGTCACATTCATGACCTAATAGTATACAGAGAGGAATGCGACCTAGCACCAGTAATGAAAGTTATACTCACCTCCTGGAGCTCATAGAATGTGCTATTCTTTAGTTCCACTGTTCGTACCTTACAATTTGGACTTCTCCTTTGCTCTGCTCCACCCATATGATTCACTATTTCCTTCATGTTTGGTGAAATCCAGGCATATATTAACTGCTAAGTAGATAAGAATACACAATAAAGATTATGTTTGAACTTAAAGTGAATATTCCTCGAGTACAGACATGTTATTACCTAATAAATCCCTACATTTCTCCTCCAAGGTTGACAGCTGTGCAAAAACATGTACAATAGGTCAGGCAACAATAACATAGTGTAGGAGAAGAGTAAATGGGGGCAAATTCTACTTATATAACTATACATGACAGTGTAGATAATTATTTTGTTGGCCCAACTCCTTGCCTTCATGGGTACAGGGCTTTTTCTTCACATAAACCACCAGGGGAGGACCATAAATGCTACAGGGTCAATATCCATGGACCCATCCCAGCCCTCCTTAAGGCCACTGGCTAGGTCTGTGATGGCTAACCTTCGGCACTCCAGCTGTGGTAAAACTATGACTCTCAAGATGCACACTTGCTTGGCTGTTGTCAGAACTCCATAAAAATGAATGGAGCATGCTGGAAGTCGTAGTTTCACCACAGCTGGAGTGCCAGAGGTTAGCCATCACTGTGCTAGGTACATAACAATCTGATGGCCTATGACCTGCATAGTTGATGGCAGTTTGAAATGGGACTCAGGTATTTAATTTTTTTTTCCTTGGGGGCAATGCTAGGTGAAGTCTAGGCAACATGCAGAAGGTAGGGCTGGCTTGGAGCTATGGCCCGCATCCCACCTCCTAAACTCGCTGCTCCATATCTTAATAAGAGACAACTGGAGGAGGAGGACAGAATATGACAGCTATTGATGGCCACCACAGAGGAGCAGCTTCTGAGACAGCATTTTATGTTGCACATTTGTATTTGGTCCTGCTGGGATTATACTTTGAGCTGCTGTTAAAGGGTTTCTATCACTTCGTTTCACCTATTTAGCTTTCAGACACTAGCGATCCGCTAGTGTCTGCTTTATCTAACCATCCTAATATAACAGCTTATTGTCCTGCCGTTTAGCTAAAAAAATAACTTATATAGATATGCAAATGAGCCTCTAGGTGCTATGGGGGCGTGATTAGCACCTAGAGGCTCCGTCTACCTTAACAAACTGCCGCCGCCCAGCGCGTCCCTCCAGCCCGCCCATCTCCTCCGGAATGCGATGCTCCTCGTATTCGGCGCATGCGCAGTGAATGTCTGATCGCTTCCCTGCTCAGACATCTCCACTGCGCCTGCGCCGATGACGTCATAGTGCTCCGAGGAACAGGCGCAGTGGAGATGTCTGAGCAGGGAAGCGATCAGACATTCACTGCGCATGCGCAGAACAGAGACGCGCACGGAGAGGATCGCTTCAGCTGGAGATGGGCGGGCTGGAGGGACGCGCTGGGCGGCGGCAGTTTGTTAAGGTAGACGGAGCCTCTAGGTGCTAATCACGCCCCCATAGCACCTAGAGGCTCATTTGCATATCTATATAAGTTATTTTTTTAGCTAAACGGCAGGACAATAAGCTCTTATATTAGGATGGTTAGATAAAGCAGACACTAGCGGATCGCTAGTGTCTGAAAGCTAAATAGGTGAAACGAAGTGATAGAAACCCTTTAAGGGAGATATTAATTATTAATATTTTGGATAACACCAATAATTAATATTCATAAATAGGCGTGAGTCGTCTAGTGATGCCTCCACCTATTTATACCTTGAATACAAATACACTGATTGCCCTACTCTATACTGAACTATACAACAAAAAGACTACACGTCTACAGTCTAATTATTGCTTATAATTATATATATCTATATCAATTGGAATAGATATATATATTTATAGCAGCACACAGTAATATATATATATACAGGGAGTGCAGAATTATTAGGCAAGTTGTATTTTTGAGGATTAATTTTATTATTGAACAACAACCATGTTCTCAATGAACCCAAAAAACTCATTAATATCAAAGCTGAATATTTTTGGAAGTAGTTTTTAGTTTGTTTTTGAGTAAAAAATCGTAAATGGAATACAGCGGTTCACCCCTATCTCGTATGGATAGGTGCTCACCCTCCGGTCCTACCCTCAGGACCTAAAAGGATTGTAAGACGTATAGAAAAGTGAGGGGGCACACACACAAGGGAAACACTGAATGAATGAATAAATGGTATTTAATATTCTAAAAACAAACCCCTAAAATATATATAAAAAGTACATATATATGATGTAACAGCCTATAATACACACTTCCCAATGCAATATCTATTGTGCACCGGCCTGCACACTACTATGGGTACAATGTGGTCACGCAAAGTTCATACAAACAATGTCCCAATTTAGGTTGTAATGTCTATGACAACCTATATAATGCTGTGTGGGGGATGTGGCAGCACAAAATGTCCCAATAGTGGTAGTGGTATTGGATATCCGGAAGATAGCACCAATGAATCAATGAACTATGTCCAGGTAAGATGGAGCACTAATGGTGACTGGATGACAATGTCCAGTGTTCAGAGATGCGTACCGGTGAAGCACATATGAACTAGCCTCCAAGTTACTTACAATGTCCAGCCGCTTATGCTCTCCCGGTCTCACCCTTCCTTGCTGCCTGGCCGCAGCGCTGGTCTCCCAGGTGGCCGAGCACGGCCGACTGTGGCGTCCCACGTGACCTGGTGATCTGGGGTTCGGGGCGGACGCTTAGATGACGTCACTGCTGTGCGGCGGTAATTTCAAATTTAGAGGTAGATCTCTTGCGCTTACAGCTTGATATCCAGTTGCTTTGTTCTTGTCTTGAATCCACGCTCACTCTGTAATGCCAGACGCGTTTCAGTTTGTTTTTAGTTTTAGCTATTTTAGCGGGATATCTGTGTGTGCAGGTGACTATTACTGTGCATAATTATTAGGCAACTTAACAAAAAACAAATATATACCCATTTCAATTGTTTATTTTTACCAGTGAAACCAATATAACATCTCAACATTCACAAATATACATTTCTGACATTCAAAAACAAAACAAAAACAAATCAGTGACCAATATAGCCACCTTTCTTTGCAAGGACACTCAAAAGCCTGCCATCCATGGATTCTGTCAGTGTTTTGATCTGTTCACCATCAACATTGCGTGCAGCAGCAACCACAGCCTCCCAGACACTGTTCAGAGAGGTGTACTGTTTTCCCTCCTTGTAAATCTCACATTTGATGATGGACCACAGGTTCTCAATGGGGTTCAGATCAGGTGAACAAGGCCCCACAAGCCCATCTTTGATGATACCAGCCCAAACCAGTACTCCACCTCCACCCCGCTGGCGTCTGAGTCGGACTGGAGCTCTCTGCCCTTTACCAATCCAGCCAGGGCCCATCCATCTGGCCCATCAAGACTCACTCTCATTTCATCAGTCCATAAAACCTTAGAAAAATCAATCTTGAGATATTTCTTGGCCCAGTCTTGACGTTTCAGCTTGTGTGTCTTGTTCAGTGGTGGTCGTCTTTCAGCCTTTCTTACCTTGGCCATGTCTCTGAGTATTGCACACCTTGTGCTTTTGGGCACTCCAGTGATGTTGCAGCTCTGAAATATGGCCAAACTGGTGGCAAGTGGCATCTTGGCAGCTGCACGCTTGACTTTTCTCAGTTCATGGGCAGTTATTTTGCGCCTTGTTTTTTCCACACGCTTCTTGCGACCCTGTTGACTATTTTGAATGAAACGCTTGATTGTTCGATGATCACGCTTCAGAAGCTTTGCAATTTTAAGAGTGCTGCATCCCTCTGCAAGATATCTCACTATTTTTGACTTTTCTGAGCCTGTCAAGTCTTTCTTTTGACCCATTTTGCCAAAGGAAAGGAAGTTGCCTAATAATTATGCACACCTAATATAGGGTGTTGATGTCATTACACCACACCCCTTCTCATTACAGAGATGCACATCACCTAATATGCTTAATTGGTAGTAGGCTTTTTATCCTATACAGCTTGGAGTAAGAGAACATGCATAAAGAGGATGATGTGGTCAAAATACTCATTTGCCTAATAATTCTGCACGCAGTGTATATAATCACACTATAACACAACACTATACTGTCCTAACTACGCTAACACAATCCCAAGTCCTCCCCAGAATCTAACTACAATTATAGTTACTTACTCACTATTTAGCAGCAACCCACCCAACCTGGCTATCCTATGTGGAGACAAAGGGGTTAAAAACACACTGCAGGGGATATTAGCCCAGTAAATAGTTAATACAGGGCTATAGCAGGGGAAAAGTGGTTGGAATGCAGGGCAGAGGTACAGCAGGGGTTAATGGACTGCCACTTGGTTTTGCAGGGCAGGGGAGCAAGGGTTAATGCAAGGGTGGCGTTGGTGGTATAAGGGTATAGGGTGTTGGTGGTATTGGGCAGGGGTTAATGCAGGGAATACAGGGTCAGGGAATGCTGCGTTGGTGGTATAGGGAATGCAGGGGTTAATGAGTGCAGGAGTTTGTTGGTGGTATAGGGAATGCAGGGGTTAATGCCGAATGCAGGGGTTAATGCAGATCGTTGGTGGTATAGTGAATGCAGGGGTAAATGCAGCGTTGGTGGTATAGGGAGGCAAAGCTGGGGTAAAAGATACTTGCTCGCTGTCCAGGGGTTGATTCTCTTCTTGCGTCGGGTGGCACGGCTCAACTGCTGTGCGTCGCACGGCCTTGGTATTTAAACCCGGCCGCACTCGCTCCCGTCTTCCCGCGCTCAACCCAGTCCACGTGGGCTGGCGCGGTGATATGACATCACCGCACCAGCCCGCGCATCCTGGTGCGCGCTTCCAGGCGGGGGGATCCTTTTATCCCCCCGCCTGTGAAGATAATGCATACCTCTGGCGCTGTAATTACAGCGCCGGAGGTAAGCGGCACACAGGGGCATGGGAACTCTTTGTTCCCTTGTCCCTGTTAGGCATAACATCTCCGGCGCTGCCGGATATGTTATCAAAGGGCAGAGGATCTTTATTGATCCTCTGTCCTTTGAAGAGGCCGAAACTGGACATAATTGTCCAGTTGTTGGCCTCTCCCTCCTGCACGCACATTCCAGAGGGGGGGGGGCATCAATGGGGGATCTTCTGGCCACTTTTTAACCCTATATATATATTTATAGATGCTTGGGGCACATCCATAAATATATATATATATATATATACAAACCGGATTCCAAAAAAGTTGGGACACTAAACAAATTGTGAATAAAAACTGAATGCAATGATGTGGAGATGGCAAATGTCAATATTTTATTTGTAATAGAACGTAGATGACAGATCAAACGTTTAATCCGAGTAAATGTATCATTTTAAAGAAAAAATACGTTGATTCCAATTTTCACGGTGTCAACAAATCCCAAAAAAGCTGGGACAAGTAGCAATAAGAGGCTGGAAAAAGTAAATTTGAGCATAATGAAGAGCTGGAAGACCAATTAACACTAATTAGGTAAATTGGCAAAATGATTGGGTATAAAAAGAGCTTCTCAGAGTGGCAGTGTCTCTCAGAAGCCAAGATCGGTAGAGGATCACCAATTCCCACAATGTTGCGCAGAAAGATAGTGGAGCAATATCAGAAAAGTGTTACCCAGCGAAAAATTGCAAAGACTTTGCATCTATCATCATCAACTGTGCATAACATCATCCGAAGATTTATAGAATCTGGAACAATGTCTGTGCGTAAGGGTCAAGGCCGTAAAACCATACTGGATGCCCGTGATCTCCGGGCCCTTAAACGACACCACAAACAGGAATGCTACTGTAAAGGAAATCACAGAATGGGCTCAGGAATACTTCCAGAAACCATTGTCAGTGAACACAATCCACCGTGCCATCCGCCATTGCCAGCTGAAACTCTACAGTGCAAAGAAGAAGCCATTTCTAAGCAAGATCCACAAGCTCAGGCGTTTTCACTGGGCCAGGGATCATTTAAAATGGAGTGTGGCAAAATGGAAGACTGTTCTGTGGTCAGACGAGTCACGATTCGAAGTTCTTTTTGGAAATCTGGGACGCCATGTCATCCGGACCAAAGAGGACAAGGACAACCCAAGTTGTTATCAACGCTCAGTTCAGAAGCCTGCATCTCTGATGGTATGGGGTTGCATGAGTGCGTGTGGCATGGGCAGCTTGCATGTCTGGAAAGGCACCATCAATGCAGAAAAATATATTCAGGTTCTAGAACAACATATGCTCCCATCCAGACGTCATCTCTTTTAGGGAAGACCCTGCATTTTTCAACAAGATAATGCCAGACCACATTCTGCATCAATCACAACATCATGGCTGCGTAGGAGAAGAATCCGGGTACTGAAATGGCCAGTCTGCAGTCCAGATCTTTCACCTATAGAGAACATTTGGCGCATCATAAAGAGGAAGGTGCAAAGAAGAAGGCCCAAGACGATTGAACAGTTAGAGGCCTGTATTAGACAAGAATGGGAGAGCATTCATATTTCTAAACTTGAGAAACTGGTCTCCTCGGTCCCCAGACGTCTGTTGAGTGTTGTAAGAAGAAGGGGAGATGCCACACAGTGGTGAAAATGGCCTTGTCCCAACTTTTTGGGGATTTGTTGACAACATGAAATTCTGATTCAACATATTTTTCCCTTAAAATGGTACATTTTCTCAGTTTAAACTTTTGTTCCGTGATTTATGTTCTATTCTGAATAAAATATTAGAAGTTGGCACCTCCACATCATTGCATTCAGTTTTTATTCACGATTTGTATAGTGTCCCAACTTTTTTGGAATCCGGTTTGTAGATATACATATAAAACTGGGGGTCTGAATGGGCAGTAAATAAGCCCACATAACATAAGTGTGTATACATAGACATGCGCGCAAATCATTCACACATATCTATACTCACACATACATGGGGCATAACATACAAGGGACATACATATGTCCCCACTTGCCATACAGGGAATATATATATATCCCTAATGGCCATATAAAGGGGCCCATATATATACCCACCTCAATGAAGGGGCAGATACATATATATATATATATATATACACCCACCTGACTTCCCTCTACAGCTGCAATTTGGTATTAACCCCATCTACTCTTGTTGGCTCTGCCTACTTGTGTCACCTACAACATGGGACCACTTTTAGTTTTTTTTACTAGGGCCACTTTAAGTCCAGTCATAGTTTATAAGGCTGAAAAAAGACATCTGTCCATCCAGTTCAGCCTGTTATCCTGCAAGGAGATACAGAGGAAGGCAAAAAAAAACTGTGAGGTAGAATCCAATTTTCCTTACTTTAGGGGAAAAAATTCCTTCCCGACTCCAATCAGAATAACTACCTGGATCAACAACCCATCTCTAGTAATTATAACATGTAATATTAAATCTCTTAAGTCCACCTCTGAGAACCACAAGTTCAGCAAACAAGTAAGAAATAAAGCCAGGCACCTGCTCACCATACAACAAGCGCCTTACATTTTTTTATTCTGATTCACGAATTGGAAATATGAGACCTTAAGCCTCATTCACACAACCATATTTTTGGTCCATATCCATTTAGCATTTTTTGCGGATCTGATGCAAATTCATTCATTTCATTGGGGCTGCAAAAGATCGAGACATAACACCATGTGCTGTCCACATCCATTTGTCCATTCCACCAACCAGCAAAAAAAGATTTCCATTTTGTGGACATGGATAGGACATTTTTACCGGAGTCAAAAAAAAAATGGTGGCATGAAAACGGCAGGGATCCATGTTTTGGGGATCCGTGGTTTACTAACCACAAAACACATCTGGTTGTGTGCATGGGGCCTTATTCACCCATCTGTGTCCATTAAAAAATCAGTCAGTGTTTCAGCCATAAGAATGTCCCTGAAGGGTTCATATTTGGTCCATGTGTGTCCATTCTGTGCCCCCCGTGTTGCATTCATTTTCCTCTACTAGCTTGAAAATAGGATTTCCAGAGCATATTTTAACAATTGTAAGTGAAAACTATGGATGCTTAAGATGGCCATACACATTAGTCTAAAGATTATGAAAACTGACAATTTCAACCAAGCTGAACATTCGTCAGTTGAAATGTAACAATGAACAATCATTGTAGCCGACCAATGATAAATCATTATTTTCTGAAAAGAATTTGCGTTTAATATTTTTGTCTTATAGTCCAGAGAAAAGATATTTCATTCAAGGAAAGACCTTTCTTGAACAAATGATCTTTCTTTGAAAGCACGTTCCAAGAAAGATCTTTCATCCATCACCCGATTGCATTGAATGTGTATGGGCAGTTTTAAAAACTCTAACGGCCAATATGGACTAAAATATGTATGGTCATTTCTGTGAAACAAGTCTTCACCAGATGTTTGTTTGTGCAACTGCTGTTCAACCATCAACTAACTTCTATCTAATGTGTATGGCCACCTTTAGACTTGGGGGTGTTTGGTCCACTTCAGAGATCAAAGTTGTGCATGTCTTCATTGTCAGTACAAAAACAAGGGTGTGTGACTAAAAACACCCAAATCAATGAATACATGTTCTGTCCATAATTTACTGACATATTAATAAGCCTGGACATTACAAGTAATGCTACAGTTCTGCCCCAGAGTTTTGTCTAATGAATGCTGTTCTTCATGGAGCAGAGATCATAAAGTAGATTGCATTACTTAAAGGGGTTATCCCATGAATTAATGTAAAAAATGAAAATCAGACATCCTATAGTACATAACAATCCCTTTCTAACAAAACTAGAACCAGCCCTGTACCTCACATGGATCCAGAGATCTCCCCATTCATTGCTCTGCTGTATTTATATCAAGCTGAAAGCTCAAGGAGTGTCTTTTCTGCTGCAGCTAAGGGGGCGTGTCCATGCTCTCCCTATTACAACTCAGGAGGATGAAACTGAGCATGTGCGGCCATCTCAGTGAGCAGCTCAAAGAAATAAGAAAAAGAACAAACAGCAGGTGGCGGTATACAGATACATTTAATTGAATAACTCAGTGGGTATACAACATTTTTAATGACATGCAATTACACAAGTATTCATATCCAGGTGCTGGTTTGAAAACTGTAGAATATTTTTCGTTGGACAACCCATTTAATTCATGAGAGTGATTGATGACCTGTAAAGACATGTTTACAAGAGCTGGATTGGGTGATATATCCAATGCTTTAGGTAAAGAGGTTTTCTGGGACTTAAAGGATGTATAATAAAAAATAAAAAATTAAAAAATGATGGCATACTTACTCTTTTTCAAGTATAGAGTATACCACTAAGGACAGTGATTGACTGCAGCAGTCATGTTCCATACATTTGTTATGTCACCACTGCAGTCTGTAAATAAGAGGTGGCAGGAGCGGCGCAGAGAACAGCACCAGAGAAAGAGGTTAGTATGCCAAAGTTTTTTTTATTTTACACTATTCAGGGCATATCCAAGATTTTTAATAATCTCAGACAACCCCTTTAGCTATTGATCAACGCATAGGTCATCAATATAAGATTGGCAGGGCTCAATTCCTGGCAAAAAGCTATTTCTAGGCGCTGCAGAGCCAGAACCAAGCACCAGAACTACAAAGCTTTATACACTGCATAGTGGCCATGCCTAGTTACTATAGCACTGACCCAAACTAAGGAATGGAGCAGTGCTGCAGTAATCAGGCATAGCCACTACTATACGCTCTTGAAAACCGCTAACTGGAAGGGATGCCGGGAGTCAGACCCCTGACAATCTACTATTGGGGAGCTATCCCAAGGATAGTTCCTTCATTCTAAATCATGGTACACAACAAAATATGTGATATCACATTCAATTTTATTTACCGTATATACCGGCGTATAAGACGACTTTTGAGCTCTATAAAATATTTTCTAGAGTGGGGGGTCGTCTTATACGCCGGGTATGGCGGGCGCTGCAGTGCCGGGACGCCCGAATTATCAACAGAGAGAGCCCGGGCTATTGCCTTGTATCCCCAGCAGCTGAGAGCTGCGTTGTAACCGATGGCATATGCCCCCCCTGCGCTGTACCTTGTATACCGCCCCCTGCTCTGTACCTTGTATGCTCCTTGTACCGCCATCCCCCCGGCCGCTCGCATCTCGCTCCTACGCATGTACGAGATTTCATGCGGCGATCATGGATACACGGGATCCTCACGGCCGCTCGCATCTCGCTCCTGCGCATGTGCGAGATCTCCGTGTGGCGTATCTAAGTGCAGCGCAGATGTGCATATGTGAATGTGAATATGAATAACATAACAAAAACATGTTCAGGGTATAGGTGGCACATGTTTAGGGTCTGGGAGGCAGGAAGGGAGGACAAGGAAGGTGGTGGGATGCAGGGATGGTGGTGATACCATGGGATGGCGGTGGTACCTAGGGATGGTGGTGGGATGCAGGGATGGCATGCAAACAGCATGTCATACTTATTTGAATTAAAGAGGACCTTTCATCTGAATCAAGTAAGTAAACTGAATATACATACATGGAGAGCGGCGCCCAGGGATCCCCCTGCACTTACTATTATCCCCGGGCGCCGCTCCGTTCTCCTGTTATAGGCTCCGGTAAAGTCACAGTTAGACTCCACCCATTTGAGCCTGCCGCGGTCTCCTTCTCCTATGCTGTAGCGATGGCCAATCGCAGCGCTCAGCTCTTAGCCATGCTATGAGCTGAGCGCTGCGATTGGCCAGCGCTACAACATAGGAGAAAGAGACGCCGGTAGGCTCAAATGGGTGGAGCCTAACTGTGACTTTACCGGAGCCTATAACAGGGGAACGGAGCGGCGCCCAGAGATAATAGTAAGTGCAGGGGGATCCCTGGGCGCCGCTCTCCATGTATGTATATTCAGTTTACTTACTTGATTCAGATGAAAGGTCCTCTTTAAAATTACCATATTGAAATCAGATCTAATGCTTTTTACATTTTTCTTTGGTGTGTGTTGAAAAAGGGGTAGTCTTATACGGCGAGTATATCCCAAACTCTATATTTTCAGTGTAAAAGTTGGGGGTCATCTTATACGCCCAGTCGTCTTATACGCCGGCATATACGGTATATAAAGTGCATCCAGAAGGTGTTCAGGCAACCTGGTCTGTCCCACTATGTCTACTTTTAAACAGGGCATCACAAACAGGTATCCCAAATACAAGTATGCCAGCTTCATGGCAATAGACTGATCCTAGACTGAACATTGTGAAAGCATTCAGAATGTGTGAAACTACAATTGCCAGAGGGATTTATGGAAAGGGTTGCCAGGCTAGGAGATATTTTACAGATGCTTAAGAAATATCTTGGAAGTGCCATTTTAAAGTGCAGTTCCATTTTACAGCTTTTATTAGAAAATAGCACATACAGTTGCAAGAAAAAGTATGTGAACCCTTTGGAATGATATGGATTTCTGCACAAATTGGTCATAAAATGTGATCTGATCTTCATCTAAGGCCTCATGCACACGACAGTTGTTTTTTGCGTCCGCAAATTGTGCGTCGGTCAAAAAAAACAAATGCGGCACCCGTTTTTTTTGGAGGATCCGTTTTTTTACACAGATCCCTTGTAATAAATGCCTATCCTTGTCCGCAAATGTGAAAAAAGTAGGACATGCACTATTTTTTTTGCTGAAGGGAAACACGGACAACGGACGCGGAACACAAACAGATGAACTATCAGCATTTTTTTGCTGACCCATTGAAATGAATGGGTCCCCATCCTATCCCCAAAAATAACGGAACGGAGGGCGAGAAAAACAACTGTCGTGTGCATGAGGCCTAAGTCACAACAATAGACAATCACAGTCTGCTTAAACTAATAACACAGAAAGAAATAAATGTTACCATGTTTTTATTGAACACACCATGTAAATTCACAGTGCAGGTGGAAAAAGTATGTGAACCCCTAGACTAATGACATCTCCAAGAGCTAATTGGAGTGAGGTGTCAGCCAACTGGAGTCCAATCAATGAGATGAGATTGGAGGTGTTGGTTACAGCTGCCGTGCCCTATAAAAAACACACACCAGTTCTGGGTTTGCCTTTCACAAGAAGCATTGCCTGATGTGAATGATGCCTCGCACAAAAGAGCACTCAGAATACCTACAATTAAGAATTGTTGACTTGCATAAAGCTGGAAACGGTTATAACAGTATCTCCAAAAGCCTTGCTGTTTATCAGTGCACGGTAAGACAAATTGTCTATAAATGGAGAAAGTTCAGCACTGCTGATACTCTCCCTAGGAGTGGCCATCCTGTAAAGATTACTGCAAGAGCACAGCGCAGACTGCTCATTGAGGTGAAGAAGAATCCTAGAGTGTCAGCTAAAGACTTACAAAAGTCCCTGGCATATGCTTACATCCCTGTTAGCGAATCTACGATATGTAAAACACTAAACAAGAATGGATTTCATGGGAGGATACCACAGAGGAAGCCACTGCTGTCCAAAAAAAACATTGCTGCATGTTTACAGTTTGCACAAGAGCACCTGGATGTTCCACAGCAGTACTGGCAAAATATTCTGTGGACAGATGGAACCAAAGTTGAGTTTTTTGGAAGAAACACACAACACTATGTGTGGAGAAAAAGAGGTACAGCACACCAACATCAAAACCTCATCCCAACTGTGAAGTATGGTGGTGGGGGCATCATGGTTTGGGGCTGCTTTACTGCGTCATGGCCTGGACGGATTGCTATCATCGAAGGAAAAATGAATTCCCAAGTTTATCAAGACATTTTGCAGGAGAACTTAAGGCCATCTGTCCACCAGCTGAAGCTCAACAGAAGATGGGTGTTGCAACAGGACAACGACCCAAAGCATAGAAGTAAATCAACTACAGAATGGCTTAAACAGAAGAAAATAGGCCTTCTGGAGTGGCCCAGTCAGAGTCCTGACCTTAACCCGATTGAGATGCTGTGGCATGACCTCAAGAAAGCGATTCACACCAGACATCCCAAGAATATTGCTGAACTGAAACAGTTCTGTAAAAAGGAATGGTCAAGAATTACTCCTGACCGTTGTGCACGTCTGAGCTGCAACTATAGGAAACGTTTAGTTGAAGTTATTGCTGCCAAAGGAGGTTCAACCAGTTATTAAATCCAAGGGTTCACATACTTTTTCCACCTGCGCTGTGAATGTTTACATGGTGTGTTCAATAAAAACATGGTAACATTTAATTATTTGTGTGTTATTAGTTTAAGCAGACTGTGATTGTCTATTGATGTGACTTAGATGAAGATCAGATCACATTTTATGACCAATTTGTGCAGAAATCCATATCATTCCAAAGGGTTCACATACTCTTTCTTGCAACTGTATATCAGTCCCCCAAAGCTGAAATATCAAACAAAGAATGTATAGTAAAAGTAAATTTTTTAAAAAGATTTTCCAGCGCAGTACAAATTTGTGGTAGTAATGGTCAGAGAGGCTTAAAACATAGAAGAAGCAAAACCGCCACTGATCCCCCTACCACAACTTAGGTTCTTGCTGTTCTCTACTTCTTGCTCACATCTTAACACACAGGAAATTACTCAAAATGTCCTCTGGCTGAGCAGAACTTCAAGGTGTTTTCCTGAGTGTTGAGATGGATGCTGGTGAAGTTATTGCTTTTGCGGTATATGTTTAAGCCACTCTGACTCAGCTGCCACCAATTTTGTTTTTAAGTCCGACATTATTTGCTAACTAAATTTATATTATGTATTATTACGGGTCAGAGCTTTGTTTTCTGTTACAGAACTTTAAATCCCTTACTTTCTTCATATAATTGCATTGGTCAATGATTGATTGAAGAAGCATCTGAAGGCATTTCCTGCCTGTCAAGCTGAGACCAGGAAGTGGCAGGCGCAGAAGACATGGTTTGAACAGCAGTGGTGGAAGATCAGTGAGGCTGAGTATAGCTTCTATTTTATTTTAAACCCACTGTGAGCAATGGATCACATGAGGAGGAATTGCTCCCCTGGGTATAATCACGCTACAGTGTTTGGGTTTTTTGAGCATTTCCTCCCATTTAGGCCACTTTATTTTAGTGATTTTTCTTTATATGTATGGAATGTGCCATTGCGCAATGCTGGTAACATTCTTGTGCACCTGGTAGCCTGTGTCACATGGCCTGTTATAGGTGGGGCTTGCAGCCCTATCTCTTCTCCCACTGCATGAGTGATCTCACTATGGAGGTACAGTAGAGACCAAAAGTTTGGACACACCTTCTCATTCAAATAGTTTTCTTTATTTTCATGACTATGAAAATTGTAGATTCACACTGAAGGCATCAAAACTATGAATTAACACATGTGGAATTATATACATAACAAACAAGTGTGAAACAACTGAAAATATGTCATATTCTAGGTTCTTCAAAGTAGCCACCTTTTGCTTTGATTACTGCTTTGCACACTCTTGGCATTCTCTTGATGAGCTTCAAGAGGTAGTCCCCTGAAATGGTTTTCACTTCATAGGTGTGCCCTGTCAGGTTTAATAAGTGGGAATTTCTTGCCTTATAAATGGGGTTGGGACCATCAGTTGCGTTGAGGAGAAGTCAGGTGGATACACAGCTGATAGTCCTACTGAATAGACTGTTAGAATTTGTATTATGGCAAGAAAAAAGCAGCTAAGTAAAGAAAAACGAGTGGCCATCATTACTTTAAGAAATGAAGGTCAGTCAGTCAGCCGAAAAATTGAGAAAACTTTGAAAGTAAGGGCTATTTGACCATGAAGGAGAGTGATGGGGTGCTGCACCAGATGACCTGGCCTCCACAGTCACCGGACCTGAACCCAATCGAGATGAGCTGGACCGCAGAGTGAAGGCAAAAGGGCCAACAAGTGCTAAGCATCTCTGGGAACTCCTTCAAGACTGTTGGAAGACCATTTCAGGTGACTACCTCTTGAAGTTCATCAAGAGAATGCCAAGAGTGTGCAAAGCAGTAATCAAAGCAAAAGGTGGCTACTTTGAAGAACCTAGAATATGACATATTTTCAGTTGTTTCACACTTGTTTGTTATGTATATAATTCCACATGTGTTAATTCATAGTTTTGATGCCTTCATAGTCATGAAAATAAAGAAAACTCTTTGAATGAGAAGGTGTGTTCAAACTTTTGGTCTGTACTGTATGTAAAACTTGGCTGTGAGTTAGATCTTAGCACCATTCAGACCGTGTTCACAGACCATAGGTAGTCTAGTGGTAGGCCACACTGAGATACCTTGACGGTGGTGCGAAAGGGCTCCGTTGTGTTCCTGACTGGAATACATTGGCTAAAGTCTCAGTTCTTAACATCAGCCTGAGTGATTAGCCAGTGTTGTCAGTTGCATATCATTGTGTTGCACCTTTTGCAGTGATTTATGTCACTGTGAGCATATATTTTAAAAAAATTGTTGCTGGACAACTTATGGGCCACCACTTCTCACAAATCACTGCCCTGATTATTCATCCTCAATTCACAGCCAAAATCTGTCTTGAGAAACGAGATGGACTAACAATTCACTGAGGGATTAGGTTACGTGCTGCTCATAACATGCTATGGTGAGGTGGGGGGGGGAGTGAACTGTTAGAGGGAGATGCTGGTACAGGCTCTAGTAAGTTTTCTCTGTCAGAAGTGCTGGATTCACAGAAACACTGCTCCGCTCTGCTTACAATGAACTCCACCCTGCAGCTGATTATGGGGGAGTGCTACAAAGACAGAGGAGCAGTCTCTCCTCTTCTCAGTGCACAGTGTATATGAGACATCATAGCAGCTAGTTTACAACCACTAGCTTAGGGAAAACTGAGAATTAGAGCCTACAAAGGGGCAATCAGTTGATAAATGCAGGGTCATATGATGGCCAGATATAGTGGTATCCTTCATGCGCACACACGTTACAGCTTCCATTTGAATTAACATGAATTATTTGTAGACACATAAATTTAGCTGTTTTATTAATCTGCAAAACCTCTATGAGACCATGTACCTCAATATCCTCTGATCTCATATGAAAGCAAAAGGAGTTTTTTGTCTGTTGTCAGAAGTTTTCTCCACTACAAGCATTGCTCCTAGGGCAAAATATTCCCATACACACAGAGTCTGTCAGAGCCTGTACATCAGCATGCAGGGGCTATATAGAACCTACTAAAGAAGCAGTCCAGACTTTATACCATTATGCACAAAACCTTAGTATCAAGGTGGTTTTTCATGCAACAGGCACCTGACGAGGTTTGTCATTCTTTTGAGCTTGACTGAAGAAGTTCTATATTCTTTACCAGAGTTTTTCACTCTGGTGGCCGGGACCATGGCTGGTGCTTATTCCTATAGTGTGCAAGCATGGCCACCACTGCTGGATTGCAGCGTGGTCAAAATCATGGAAACAAGCAGTGCATAATGTGATGGAAAAATAAATCAAGCCAGCAAAAGAAGCAATATGGGCAATCACAATACATTACTACTTGTATTAACTTTCTCTACATGAGAAAGTGAGACAACCCATTTAAGGCTGCATTAGACTGGCTGATAGTCTGCCAGATCATTGCTAACGAGCATTCTTAAGAATGTTCTTTAGCCGTGATCTGCTAGTATAATACTGCCGCCGATTATACAATAAATGAGCAAAGGCTTTTAAGCAGTCGTAAACGGGTTTTCCGGGTTCAGAGCTAAACCCGGACATATCCTCATTTTCACCCAGGCAGCCCCTCTGAGATGAGCATTGGAGCATTTAATGCTCCGATGCTGGATCGCGCAGGGCAAAGGATTTTTTGTTTATAACAACGTACTGCTGGGCGGAGGCTTGCACCTAGCAGTGTTCTCGGTGATGTCATCGGCTCTGATAGGCGGGCTTTAGCGCTGCCCTAGTCACATCACCGGACTCACCGCGGGGCGGAAGCCTCCGCCTAGCAGTCCTTATAGAGAGCCTGGTACGTCACCATATCTCCAGAAAATGCCTTTTCCCTGCGCAATTCATAATTTAACACAACCAATTTAAGTCGGTCAAACTATAATGAAGTAATGGGCTAAACCCTTGGTCAATATTAGAAATCACAGTGAATGGGTAGCTTTATAATATTTAAAACATAACATTTATTAATGTACGTAGATAAAATAATGGGCCCTACTATGCTTGACAAAAATGAATAGTTGCCACTAGTAACACTTATCTCCTGAAAGAATGGGCGGAGATATGAAGGGACCAATAAGGGATAGTAATAAAGTAAGGAGATAGGATGAAGGGTAGCCAGGTACCAAGGCAGAGAGACACAGTGCTGGGTCGAAATCCCTAGATCACCCTGTCTCTCTATATCCTCCTCCTATCTAACACAGTATCCCTATTGCAACCCTTCCTTAAGATGGACTGCCCAGCTTTGCCCGATAGCCAGAAATGGTCCTTAAGGTGGATACCCTAGCACCAAGGGAGGGGGCAAAAGAAAAGCTGGCAAGGATAAATGTGATGAATCAAGAGCAAGCGAATCCACAACTGGTGTGAAATCACCTACAGTACCAGACACGTTCATACACAAAGTAAGATATGTTATCCAAAATAATTAACACTTAATGATGATGGTATAGTCCCGACGCGTTTCCTCAGTGTTACCTGATTCGTCAGGGGACAAAGTTATATCTAGAGAGCCCTTAGGCTGGGCTCAGTTATCCAACAAAATAGGGTCACAGGGGGCACACTGATAAATCAAACCCACAAAGCTTTTACAGTCTCCCTAAGTGGTGGAGAACTGTACAGCAAATGAGGTATGAAGATGAACAATTGTGTGACCTCCAATCGGCCAACCGTTGTAGAGTTAAAGACCGAGACACCCTCTATTTTGAAAGGCCTGTGGTGATTCCTGGTATTAAAACCTCTATCCGTGTGGAAAAAGAGATCTAAGGTGCTCAATGTTTAATACACACCAATGTCTAGGTATAGGTGTCTAGACCTGGAGGATAAACCATGAATAACCAGAGGGCAATTCAGCGCAGGGAAAAGGAGAGCAACATCAGAGGGTCTGCCTGGGTGAAATTGTGGGTATGTCTGAAATCATTGCTTGCTGGTGGCAGATTGTGCTGTCTAATCACGATCTGCTGCTGGCAAACAACAAGTCAGTATGGGGACGAGTGATGGTATTAGCGATCACTCCTCCCCATACTGAGGAGGAGATCACAGCAGTGGTCTCCTGCACTAATGAGCAGCCGATTGCCGGGAAGGAACAATCACCTGCTAAATCTTTTAATGTAATACAGCCTTTATTTTGAGATCGCACTTCGGGTGTAATGTAATATTCCTAGAAAACCTGTAGCACTTCATTCATTGCTAATGAGCTTCCTCCAAGTTATTCACACATTGAAATGGATCCCTTCACCTTGAGCTATGTAGCTGCAGTTTCACAGGTCACACCCATGAGGCCGAACAAAGACTTTTCGTGATGAATCCCTTGTCAACAACTTATTATTAAGTATCTGAGCTTTTATGCTGTATATGACCTATTATCTTATAGACCCAGAAAAAGGAGCATGTTTCCCCTTATTTAACCCTTATTTTTTGTTTAGCAGCAGGAGACAGAGTTTTTATATGCTAAATTACATCTTATCCAATCCAGCAACCAGATGTTACATGTGATTTAAAGATAAATAGAAAACTTCCATGGAGTTGGCAGTGCCCTTTGCCCTATTGAGCCCATGTTTTGTCACATGCCATATATCTGGCATAAATGATTAATTTTCCCCTTTCTTTAACAGACAAAACCAAGCATGCATACTGTATAGCTTACATCAGTTTACATATGCGTAAACAGGTTTTTTATGTAGTGGTTCGTTTGGGGCATATTGTATGTCAGACAAAAAATACACTTTTTGTGAAATCCACCTAATATCACATGAAATGTATTCATCACATAAAATGTATTCATCGCCGCTCAACAGGACAGGTGATAAATATCAGATTGCAGGTGTTAGACTGTAGGAACCCCCAACAATCCCAAGAGCACAAGGGTCATTCAGACTTCATAAGAGTTAATGAATGAATAAATAGGACTGCATACCATTGTTTCCATACTTTCAGTAGATGTAGGGAAATGCCTGAGGGAGTACCAGTAGCAAGGACGAATTCTGTTAATCTATCAATTAGTGATAATCTCCTGAAATGTATGGGAAATACTGCATAATGAACTAAAAAATTTGACTTGATGGTAAACCCTGCTAAGACTACATTCACAATAGCGTTTTAAAATCCCCAGATCCGGCATTGCACCACAAGAGCCCCTTTGACTATAATGGGATCCAGCGCGGATTTGGTCATTTTCCAGCATAAATGCAGTCTTTCACCCAGACAAAAAGTTGTGCATGTACACATGCATTTTGTTGGAATGCAGCCAGATTCCCGTCAGATCCCATTATAGTCAATAGGAATCCAGCGGTGAACAGCACTATCTGGCTATGCCGGATAAGGTAAAATCCGGTAGCTTGTTGCTCTGCCAGATCAGGCTGGCAGATTTCTAAATGCATGTGTGGTTACCCTAGTTTGATCACTTGATTCAAAGAAGTTACAACATTAAATTAATTAGGTTTTTTTGTGGTGATTCATAGAGTTTATAAAAGACTGCAAACAAGTCTCTGCAAAGTAAGGCTACTTTCACACTTGCGTTTTTGCCTGATCCGGCAGGGATAACATAACCATCTGCATCCGTTATGAACGGATCCTGCTGTATTATCTTTAAAATAGCAAATTGACTTTACAACAGTTTTAATGCCGGATCCTTTTTCTATTGAGTCAGAGAAAAAGGACCTGGCAACATTGACTTGCATTGTGTGTCATGCCATATCCATTTTGCTCCGCATCCCATGCCGGACAGAAAACCGCAGCTTGCTGCTGTTTGCTCTCCAGTATGGGAACGCAACCAAATGGAACGGAATGCATTTTGGAGCATCCTGTTCTGTTCAGTTTTGTCCCTATTGACAATGAATAGGGGCAAAATGGAAGCGTTTTTCTCCGGTATTAAGATCCTATGATGGATCTCAATACTAGAAAAGTTAAATGCAAGTGTGAAACTGGCCTAAAGTACATTTATTACAATGCCTAAGCCCAAAATAAGAGAAACATTTCAAAGGGTGAATATTATAGCATGCACTGACAATGTATCAAAGGTATAATCTACTAATCTAATTTATCCAAATTCTATGCCATGGATTAGCCAGTGGCTTTATACACATACATAGGTAATAAACACATACGTAGAGCAACTGAATGAAATAATTTTTAATGACCCAAATATTATAAAAATAAATAAATAAAACAAATAGGAAATATGTCCATGGAGTCCGAATACACCACTGCTTACCTTCAAATTATCATGAAATCAAATGATAAAATATTGTCACCTGCGGTTGCCAGCTGTTACGGTCATGTACAGGAGGTGTGGATTCTCTAAACCTCAATCGATTTAATGCTGGCTAGACTAGGAAGCAGCATCTACGGGATTTCTTGGTCATCACCACCCTTAACCCCCACCAGGAGACATGGACTTTGCTACAGAAAGATCAAGAGGTTCAAATCCACAGAATACTCTTTGATTGGTGGCAACAGCATTGATGGAGAAGAATAATAATCAGGAATGGAGCCAAGGGTTATAACCAGTATAGCGGTTAGAATGCAATTGGCCAGACGACAAGACAGGAGCATAGTCAGGAATGTAGCCAAGGGTCATAGCTGGGAGTAGAACAACAGGTGCCAGATGAATAATTTCCGGTTGTATGCAGACACACTATCAATTAACAAAGAACAGGGTCAATCAGGATCAGAAACACTAGGACCAGGAGACAGAAAAGTTCGCCAGTCATAACACCAACACTAGGAACAAGAGAAAAGTTGCCTATCACAAAGTCGCTAACCAAGGAGAGCTACAGCTAAATCTGAGGCTGCAGCTAAGATCAGGACCAGAGGAGGAGGTGTTCGGGTAAAGCCACACATGATAAAAGGACCCCCGCTTTGAAACTTGGTGAGGTGAGTAACATCACTAGGGGGAGCTCGCTGCATACAGATTTAGGGGCTGTTCACATCTCATTTTTGCTGACTGTCAAGCGTATACATTTGCAATCATATTGAAACGTATGGCTTGATGTATATGTAAAACAGTGACAGGAAAAGTGATCAGTGATCGTTTATTTCCCCAAGTGGGCCCCTCCTTGAGTTGCACAGGCCCTAGGGAGCAACGGTGAGAGGACAGCCACTCTGATAGACTGTGTCACTACCACTCCCATTCTCCACTCTGGCTCCTCAGGGACTTGCTGTATTAGCAGAGCAGTGGTTGATTTGTGTTTTAGGCCTGAATGTAAAGGCTCTATATATTTTTTGTGCAACAAAATAAAGAACAGGCAAAGCCCTGTTTGACATTTACTTCTATGTCACGGTCTCTGACTGCATTTGATCTAATCTTCCAACCATTACAAAGCTAATTCCCACAGTACTAATAGACTATAGACTAAACATAGTGAAAAGGTGCATTCCATCAACTCAGTTTGTCCTTGTTTATGTTTCTATACTTTTACTGAAGAATAGCATAATTTATCCTACTACCAAAACCGTGTACTTGACCTATACGTTACCATTGCAGTCTATAGGAGATGGATGGAAAGGTAGAACGTAAAGTATCATGTTCTCATCTGTTACATGTACTGTATCTGTTTTTCAAAAATGAATGCCTGCCGAACATTCTTAACTAGACATGTTAACTAAACTAGTAGTGTTAAGCCGACACCTTCAATTGCTTTTCAATGTTTTGGGATATCACAATGAGTTAAGAAATATGAGTTAAGAGTTTGAGTGTTAACTCTGCTACATCCGCCGGTGAGTTCTGTAAAAGTTGTATGAATCCATAAGAGTGCCATCTATTGGACACCTCGAGAATCTGCACATACCTCCTAGAACATTTCAGACAATAAAACCTTAAGAAATCTATGGGGGTCATTTATCAAACTGGTGTAAAGTAGAACTGGCTTAGTTGCCCATAGCAACCAGTCAGATTCCACCTTTCATTTTGGACAGCTCCTTTAGAAAATGAGGAGGAGGAATCTGATTCGCTGCTATGGGCAAGAAAGCCAGTTCTACTTTACTCCAGTTTGATAAATGATCGCCTATGTCTTTTCTTTAAAACAAAAGTAGATTATATATGCACAGTGAACAATGTGCCGTATGCCGTTTCACATTACTGTAGTTGCATATCCTTGCACATATCAGGCAGTGTGAACATTGTGTGTTCAGGAAGAAGTTGCACAGTATAGTGCAATCTGAGATCCTTTCAAGTGCTAGTATGACACCATAATTTCAAAGGGTGATTCTAGTTACAACAAGCCAACCCAATGCTTTTTCAACACAGTTAAAGAGCTGTAGAGTTGTACTACTGCACCTTGTCCTTTTATGCTTTTGACCTTTTTTTCTATATTAGTTATGTTCTGTTGGAAAAATATCAGAACGGACAACTAGATTTAGGTAAAATGCTAATCCCTTCCCTTTCCTGTGACATCTGGTAGATGTTTAAATTTGTCCATCCACTGTATGATAAACATTATATCTACTGCCATAAATATCTTCTATAGTCCCTCTTTAAAATTTATACAAAGACACTAGCAGTTCTTTACTAGTTTAATTGATTAATTAATAGTGAACAGAATTTTTATTTCCCTCTAAAAAGGGTTTTCTGTGATTTTTATACTGATGACTAGAGATGAGCGAATTTTCGAAAAAATTCAGTTCGATCTGAATTTATTCGTGGCGAATTGCTTTATAAAATGCCTATTTCCTGGCGGCAAAGAGCCTGTGTAGTGGTGTAGAACACTGTGCCTTGCAGTAACACACATAGGGAGTCTGCTGTGGTAGAGATACAATACTATGAGTCAGTATGACATGCAGATTACAGGCGTCGCTCTTAGAATCACTGCACACATCACTTATTTGGGCAGTTGCAGGGCAAAAACTGACCAAATAACTCAAGTGTGAACTCAGCCTTAAAGGTCAATGTTAGCGTTAAGAAGAAGCGCACTCCTTTTACACTGTCGGCAGCTGATTCCACATACGGTAGATGTCAACAGAACCTGTTCTATTAAACGCTTATACAAGTAGAGCCCCACTGACAGAGTGGAGAGGGTGTCAGCAGTAAGTTTGTGTTGACGTCACTGATTATTTTGCCCTTCCTCTGATCCGTCAGAACAATAACCCCAAAAAAACTGATCCTGTCTGTTGAGCATCCACCTTTCACTCGGTCAGCATTTGGTCTGTAATCCATCAGTTTCGCTAAAGCCAAAAAAAACAGGAGTGGATCCAAAAAAGAGATGACACGTGAATGGAATATTTGCATGTCTTCTGTGTTTTGTACCCACTCCTGCTTTTGGCTACCAAACCATAAGCCAATTCTGATGCAACATAGGGACCATGTCATGCAGACCTTACAGCTGTTACATAGACAGGATCCGTTGTGCGTCTCATTTTTCCTTCCTTCTGACAGATCAGAAGAAGGGTCAAATAAATGATGATGTCAGCCAGGCCAAAAGGCAAAATAGTGACCAGTCATGAAGTGAGGAGGGTGGGGACAGCATGAGAAGTCCACAGAGTGGCCCTAAGACATAGTGGTGAGGTGGAAGCAGCTGAAGGAGACCACAGAGTGGCCCAATGACAGAGTCTGGAGGTGGCAGCAGAATCAGGAGGAGGCCACAGAGTGCACAATGAAAGTGTGGAGGTGGCAGCAGCATATAGAGGCCACAGAGTGGCACAATGACAGAGTGTGGAGGTGGCGGAAGCATCAGGAGGAGAAAGAATGGCACAATGACAGAGTGTGGATGTGGCGGCAGCAGCAGCATCAGGAGGAGGCCACAGGATGGCACAATGACAGTGTGGAGGTGACAGCAGCAGCACCATGAGGAAACCACAGAGTGGCAAAATGAGTGTGGAGGTGGCAGCAGCATCAGGAGGCCACAGGGTGGCACAATGACAGTGTGGAGGTGGAAGCAGAATCAGGAGGCCACAGAGTGGCACAATGACAGAGTGTAGAGGTGGCGACAGCAGCAGCATCAGGACGAGGGCCACAGGGTGGCACAATGACAGTGTGGAGGTGGCAGCAGCATGAGGAAACCAGAGTGGCATAATGACAGTGTAGAGGTGGCAGCAGAATCAGGAGGGGGCCACAGGGTGGCACAATGGCAGAGTGTGGAGGTGGCAGCAGCATCATCAAGAGGCCACAGAGTGGCACAATGACAGAGTGTGGAGGTGGTGGCAGTAGCATCAGGAGGAGGCAACAGGGAGGCAAAATGAAAGTGTGGAGGTGGAAAAAGCAGCATCAGGAGGCCACAGAGGGGCAAGGTGAAATGGTGTTTAGGTAGCAGCAGCATGAGGACACCACAGAGTGGCAAGGTGACATAGTGTGGAGGTGGCAGCAGCATCAGGAGACAACAGAGTGGCAACGTGTCATAGTTTGAAGGTGGTAGCAGCATCAGGAGACCACAGAGTGGCAAGATGACATAGCGTGGAGGTGGCAGCGGAATCCGTAGACCACAGAGTGGCAAAGTGACATAGTGTGGAGGTGGCAGCAGAATCAGGAGACCACAGAGTGGCAAGGTGACATAGTGTGGAGGTGGCAGCAGCATCAGGAGACCACAGAATGGCAAGGTGACAGAGTGGAGAGGTGGGTGGCAATAACAGTACCAGCTGTAGATGGTGGGTGAAAGAAGGAGCACCTGGCATCAGATGTGTGGCATCAAGTGTGTGGCAGCATCAAAATAGTGGCTGAGGCAGGTAGCCAGAATAAACCAGTCTCTTTTGTGAAAGTGTTGGTATGGCACCATGGATGATCGAGTCTAATGCATCAGGCATTGGTGGGTGGAAATTCTGGCTGATCCACGCCTGATTCATGTTGATAAAGGTCAGTCTCTCCACATTTTGGGCGGACAGGCGAGTTCTTCTTGGGGTAACTATGGCCCCCGCTGCACTAAACACACGCTCTGATGCCACACTACTGGCCGGGCAGAACAGCTTTTCCAGGGAAAACTCTGCCAGTTGCGGCCACAATTCCAGTTTGGCTGCCCAGTAGTCCAGCGGATCTTCAATGTGGGGTGGCAAGGTGCTGTCCAAGTATGCTGTCCAGATGATGGCGCAGATAGGTAGCGGCCAACTGACTACATAGGATGTCTCTATAGTAGTTCAGTTTGTCCTCCCTCTCAGCGGGTGTAAAATTATGACAAGACAACAACAGAATTCCTGGATATCGTTATCATATACCAAAATAATCAATTACACACATGAACCTACTTTAAAACAGTCGATACAGTCAGTCATATTCATTATACTCGTTTTCATAATAAAGAATGGCTACAAAATATTTCATATGGCCAATGCAAACGCATTAGACCCAACTGCACGAGCGACCTGGACTACAAATCCCAATCTAAAATACTAGAAAAGAGGTTTAGTGATAAAGGCTACCCCAAAAAAGCTAGTCAAAAATGCTATACAAAAAAGCATGTCGCAAAATGAGTCTCATGCCCGATGCAAAACCATTGCAGACAGTAAAATACGTACGGTTTGTCACACAGTTTAACACATCAAACAAATACATTCAAAAGAGTCTTGAAAAAGCAATGGCACATTCTATGTCAGGATCCGCATTTATCCAAATATCTTCCCAGTGGGCCCAAGATTACCTACAGACGTGCCCCTACTATTAGAAATATTCTTGCGCCAAGTAAACCGAAACAAGATTAGATGCGACAAGACACTTATAACACCAAGTATCCTCTAAGATTGGGGAGTTTTAAATGTGGATCCGTACGATGCTTATGCTGCAAAATTATAACCATTAACCCCTTCCCGACCTTTGAAGTACTGTTACGTCAAGGGAACCACTGAGTTCCCGCAATTTGACATAATAGCACGTTATAGTGATCGCGCGGGCACCGGAGCGGTGCGCGCGCGATCATTGCAGGGGCCCGGCAGTCCGTGGTAGACGGGCCCCTGCTGTATCCGCCGGCATCGCTGTAAAAGCTGATGCCGGCGGATTAACCCCTTCTATGCCGCGGTCCGCGCTGACCGCAACATAGAAGAGGTTTGTGTAAGGTGAACGATCGCATCGAGTCCCCGCACTGCTGTGGCGGGGACCCGAAGCGACACAAGGCAGCACGATGCCGTGCAGAGGCTGCTCAATGCCTTGCATAGCATCGGGAACTGCCTTCTATGGGAGCCGAGGAGATCCAGCCTCAGACTGGGTCTCCTAGGCAACCTGTTAGTGTATGACTCAGTGTCATACACTAACAGGCAGGGCCGTTTGAAGGAATTTGGGGGCCCCAAGCAAAATAGACATGGAGGCCCCCCCCTCCACGCCCTCCCCACCTTACGCACGCAAAGCCTACAGGAACCACAGTATAGCCATACAGTTTAAGTTCACCCACACTTTATATAAATAAAAAAGGAGGTTTACAGTGCAAATACTGCTGTTGCATTTAATGAGCATGAAATTTGAACAGTGCCATCCACAGATCCCTCCTCCCCTAAACAGTGCCATCCACAGATCCCTCCTCCCCTAAACAGTGCCATCCACAGATCCCTCCTCCCCTAAACAGTGCCATCCACAGATCCCTCCTCCCCTAAACAGTGCCATCCACAGATCCCTCCTCCCCTAAACAGTGCCATCCACAGATCCCCCCTCCCCTAAACAGTGCCATCCACAGATCCCCCCTAAACAGTGCCATCCACAGATCCCCCCTAAACAGTGCCATCCACAGATCCTACCTAAACAGTGCCATCCACAGATCCCCCCTCTCCTAAACAGTGCCATGATGGCACTGTTTAGGGGAGGGGGGATCTGTGGATGGCACTGTTTAGGGGGGATCTGTGGATGGCACTGTTTAGGGGGCGATCTGTGGATGGCACTGTTTTGGGGGGAGATCTGTGGATGGCACTGTTTAGGAAGGGGGGATCTGTGGATGGCACTGTAGGGGGATCTGTGGATGGCACTGCCATCCACAGATCCCCCTACAGTGCCATCCACAGATCCCCCTCCCCGACGCTCACAGCAGTATATTTATAAACTAATCAGTAACTACTTTAACTTTAATCATTGCTCATTGCTGAGCTCTTTACTTGGATTATTTGGATATCTTACTTTGTCTTCGCTCCGGTAATAGCAGGCAGTGCGGGCGGGCGGCGCTCACTCACTGACGTCACGCGCCTGCGCCGCCTAGTGGGAGGAGCAGGCGAGTGACGTCAGTGAGTGGGCGCCGCCCCCTGCACTGCCTGCTATTACCGGAGCTAAGACAAAGTAAGATATCCAAATAATCCAAGTAAAGAGCTCAGCAATGAGCAATGATTAAAGTTAAAGTAGTTACTGATTAGTTTATAAATATACTGCTGTGAGCGGCGTGGCCCTGTATATTCTAACCCCCAGGCAAGCGTCCCTGTCACCATGGGAACGCCTGAGGGTTAGAATATTCCATCGGATTTGAGTTTTTACGATCTCACTGAGCTCGTAAAACTCAGATCCGATGGTATATTCTAACCCCCAGGCAAGCGTCCCCATCACCATGGGAATGCCTGGGGGTTAGAATATACCATCGGATCTTCTGAGTTACTCAGCCTTAAAGGAAGCAAAACAAGCACCTGCTCTGCTTGGCCCCGGGCCAGCTCGGGGCCCCAACCAGCTCGGGGCCCCAAGCAATTGCTTGTTTTGCCTGTCTGTTAGCGACGGGCCTGCTAACAGGCAATGCATTACAATACAGATGTATTGTAATGCATTGCAGAGGGGATCAGACCCCCAAAAGTAAATGTCATAAATAAAGTAAAGTAAAAAAAGTAATAAAAAAAAGGGTTTTTAATAAAATTAATAAAGTAATAAAATTAATAAAGTAAAAAAGAAAAAAAAAGCCCCTTTCCCCTTATTTTATAATAAAAAACAGAAAAAACAAAAACAAAACACACATATTAGGTATCGTCGCGTCCGTAATGACCGGCTCTATAAATATATCACATGATCCACCCTGTTCGATAAACACCATAAATAAAATAAAATACAAACAGTGTAAAAAAAGCCACTTTTGTCACCTTACATCACAAAAAGTGCAACACCAAGCGATCAAAAAGGCGTATGCCCCCCAAAATGGTATCAATAAAACTGTCACCTCATCCCGCAAAAAATGAGCCCCTACCTAAGACAATCGCCCAAAAAATAAAAAAAACTATAGCTCTCAGAACATGGAGACACTAAAACATAATTTTTTTTGTTTAAAAACTGCTATTATTGTGCTAAAGTGAAATACATAAAAAAAATATACATATAAGGTATCGCCACATCCACAACAAACAGCTCTAGAAAAATATTATATGACCTAACCACTCAGGTGAACATCGTAAAAAAAAAAAAAACGGTGAAAATTTTTTTTTTTTGTCACATTACATCACAAAAATTGCAACAGCAAGTTATCAAAAAGGCGTATGCCCCCCAAAATAGTACCAGTCAGACCATCACCTCATCCCGCAAAAAATGAGACTCTACCTGAGAGAATCGGTCAAAAAATAAAAAAGCTATGGCTCTCAGACTATGAGACACTAAAATATCATTATTTCGGTTTAAAAAATGCTATTATTGTGTAAAACTTAAATAAATAAGAAAAAGTAGACATATTAGGTATTGCCACATGCATAACGATCTGCTCTATAAAAAAGTCACGTGACCTAATCCCTCAGGTAAACGCTGTAAAGATAAAAAATAAAAACGGTGCCAATTTTTTTTGTTTCCTTGCCTCACAAAAAACGTAATATAGAGCAATAAAAAATCATATATACCCCAAAATAGTACCAATAAAACTGGCACCTTATCCCGTAGTTTCCAAAATGTGGTCACTTTTTTGAGTTTCTACTGTAGGGGTGCATCAGGGGGGCTTCAAATGAGACATGGTGTCAAAAAACCAGTCCAGCAAAATCTGCCTTCCAAAAACCGTATGGCATTCCTTTCCTTCTGCGCCCTGCCGTGTGCCCGTACAGCGGTTTACGACCACATATGGGGTGTTTCTGTAAACTACAGAATCAGAGCTATAAATATTGAGTTTTGTTTGGCTGTTAACCCTTGCTTTGTAACTGGAAAAAAATTATTAAAATGGAAAATCTGCCAAAAAAATGAAATTTTGAAATTGTATCTCTATTTTTCATTATTCTTGTGGAACACCTAAAGGGTTAACAAAATTTGTAAAATCAGTTTTGAATACCTTGAGGGGTGTAGTTTCTAGAATGGGGTCACTTTTTTGGAGTTTCTACTCTAGGGGTGCATCAGGGGGGCTTCAAATGGGACATGGTGTCAAAAAACCAGTCCAGCAAAATCTGCCTTCCAAAAACCATATGGCATTCCTTTCCTTCTGCGCCTTGCCGTGTGCCCGTACAGCGGTTTACGACCACATATGGGGTGTTTCTGTAAACTACAGAATCAGAGCCATAAATATTGAGTTTTGTTTGGCTGTTAACCCTTGCTTTGTAACTGGAAAATAATTATTAAAATGGAAAATCTGCCAAAAAAGTGAAATTTTGAAATAGTATCTCTATTTTCCATTAATTCTTGTGGAACACCTAAAGGGTTAACAAAGTTTGTAAAATCAGTTTTGAATACCTTGAGGGGTGTAGTTTCTAGAATGGGGTCATTTTTGGGTGGTTTCTGTGGCGAAACCAACCTCGCCACTGTGTTTCGGAGGGGGCTGTTTGCCAGCCTCCTGCCCCAGGATTATGGCCCATACTAACTTTGACGGAGAAGACAGACCGGCCGCACAGCTTAAATCTGTGGAACTGTTTTGGGCAGGAAAGCCATGCTTGCGGCCGGCCAAATGTGACTTCGATGGAATTCGGGAACCCCTGCTCGGATCTGGGTGATTTTTGGATATGTTGTTCACCCGGATCAGAGCTATCCATGGATGTATACATTATGGGGATGTGTGGGGTTTTGGGGGGTTTTCTGTGTTTTGGGGAAAAATTTGCGTTTTCTGTCTGTGAGTGATTAAGTTAGCCCATTACGTTTGGTAATTGTATTTTGTTGATTGCGTCTCAGACAATGCCAGTGTGTTAGTTAATTGCGTCTCAGACAATGCTCATTGTATTTTGTTGATTGCGTTACAGACAGAGGGAAGGGGATTTTGTGTACAATTGCTGGGAAGGTTTGAATACTGTAAATGCATGTGATTGGCTGTTTTTACAAAACCCTGTGGGTGGTAACCTTGTTGGAAGATGTGTATAAATCAATGCTTGTGTGTTCAAATAAAGAGAGTTCCTGTTTTTATACCTTCATGAAGTTTTGGCTCATGTTTGGGGAATGGGATAACTACACTCTTGTAAGAGCTTGTTCATGGTTCCTGCTCTCTGCATTTAGGAGAGGTTCACCCACTGGAGCCTGGAGCCTTGTCGTAGGTCCAGGGTGGGTAGGAGACGGCGAGACCTCCACCAAGCTTCGGCGGTTCGTGGGGTCTGCAGTGCTGACGGTGTCAAGTGGAGTGCTTGGAGTCCTCTGGAAGCACTAGGAGCATCTATCAACGGAGGTACCCGGTCGGGGTGCTAGGCGTTCTGTTACAGTTTCTATTATGTAAGCCTCACAAAGTGACTTCAGACCTGAACTGGTCCTTGAAAAGTGGGTTTTTGAAAATTTCTGAAAAATTTCAAGATTTGCTTCTAAACTTCTAAGCCTTGTAACATCCCCAAAAAATAAAATGTCATTCCCAAAATAAATCCAAACATGAAGTAGACAGATGGGAAATGTAAAGTAATAACTATTTTTGTAGGTATTACTATGTATTATAGAAGTAGAGAAATTGAAACTTGGAAATTTGCTAATTTTTCCAAATTTGGTATTTTTTTATAAATTAAAATTAATTTTTTGGACTCCATTTTACCAGTGTCATGAAGTACAATATGTGACGAAAAACAATCTGAGAATGGCCTGGATAAGTCAAAGCGTTTTAAAGTTATCACCACATAAAGTGACACTGGTCAGATTTGCAAAAAATGGCCTGGGCAGGAAGGTGAAAACAGGCCCGGGGTTGAAGGGGTTAAATCCACTCACAACAACGGCAGTATATTTCCAATTAAACATAGTCTTACATGTCACTCCTCGTATGTCAAATATTTGATAGAGTGTGGATGTGGCTTACAATATGTTGGACGTACGCAAGTATTACTTTGCCATGTCAACCAACATAGGCACAACATTTAGAAACAATATTTAAAACAGTCTATCTAGACATTGTGCCTCCACACTGGATAAAGCGAAACATCCTCTGAAAATTACCCCAATTGATTTTATATTCAACCCTCATGGTCTTAATGAAATCAGTGAAACCATTTTATATTCTCCAGGTATTTTTGTTTTACGTTGTATCCTTGTGACCATTCCTCTATTATTCCTATTAGAAAATAAGTAAGATTTTTTTTTTTCTTTTTTATATACTCTTAGCTCAGCATTTCTTGTTTGGCCACACAAATCCACTTGCTGATCTAATATGTTCAAATATATATATATATATATATATATATATATATATATATACACTGCTCAAAAAAAGAAAGGGAACACAAAAATAACACATCCTAGATCTGAATAAATTAAATATTCTTCTGAAATACTTTGTTCTTTACATAGTTGAATGTGCTGACAACAAAATCACACAAAAATAAAAAAAATGGAAATCTAATTTTTCAACCCATGGAGGTCTGGATTTGGAGTCACACTCAAAATTAAAGTGGAAAAACACACTACAGGCTGATCTAACTTTGATGTAATGTCCTTAAAACAAGTCAAAATGAGGCTCAGTAGTGTGTGTGGCCTCCACGTGCCTGTATGACCTCCCTATAACGTCTGTGCATGCTCCTGATGAGGTGGCGGACGGTCTCCTGAGGGATCTCCTCCCAGACCTGGACTAAAGCATCTGCCAACTCCTGGACAGTCTGTGGTGCAACGTGACGTTGGTGGATAGAGCGAGACATGATGTCCCAGATGTGCTCAATTGGATTCAGGTCTGGGGAACGGGCGGGCCAGTCCATAGCATCAATGCCCTCGTCTTGCAGGAACTGCTGACACACTCCAGCCACATGAGGTCTAGCATTGTCTTGCATAAGGAGGAACCCAGGGCCAACCGCACCAGCATATGGTCTCACAAGGGATCTGAGGATCTCATCTCGGTACCTAATGGCAGTCAGGCTACCTCTGGCGAGCACATGGAGGGCTGTGCGGCCCTCCAAAGAAATGCCATCCCACACCATTAATGACCCAATGCCAAACTGGTGATGCTGGAGGATGTTGCAGGCAGCAGAACGTTCTCCACGGCATCTCAAGACTCTGTCACGTCTGTCACATGTGCTTAGTGTGAACCTGCTTTCATCTGTGAAGAGCACAGGGCGCCAGTGGCGAATTTGCCAATCTTGGTGTTCTCTGGCAAATCCCAAACGTCCTGCACGGTGTTGGGCTGTAAGCACAACCCCCACCTGTGGACGTCGGGCCCTCATATCACCCTCATGGAGTCTGTTTCTGACCGTTTGAGCAGACACATGCACATTTGTGGCCTGCTGGAGGTCATTTTGCAGGGCTCTGGCAGTGCTCCTCCTTGCACAAAGGCGGAGGTAGCGGTTCTTGCCACAGCTCGCATTGATGTGCCATCCTGGATAAGCTGCACTACCTGAGCCACTTGTATGGGTTGTAGACTCCGTCTCATGCTACCACTAGAGTGAAAGCACCGCCAGCATTCAAAAGTGACCAAAACATCAGCCAGGAAGCATAGGAACTGAGAAGTGGTCTGTGGTCACCACCTGCAGAACCACTCCTTTATTGGGGGTGTCTTGCTAATTGCCTATAATGTCCACCTGTTGTCTATCCCATTTGCACAACAGCATGTGAAATTGATTGTCACTCAGTGTTGCTTCCTAAGTGGACAGTTTGATTTCACAGAAGTGTGATTGACTTGGAGTTACATTGTGTTGTTTAAGTGTTCCCTTTATTTTTTTGAGCAGTGTATATATATATATATATATATATATATATATATATATATTTCTGTATTATTTATTATTATTTTTTGAGTTAATTCTTTTTATCTGGTCTTACCTATACTTATTATATTTTTTTTTTACATTTTCCTTTTGGCTATTTGTCTTTGTTACTCTCTGCCTTAAGAAGTGCTGCAAATTGCCATCCAAAGGGCCGTTTTCACTTTTAGTGGGATCGGGACTCGGCACCGCCTGATAGCCGCTCCACCCCGCTACATAGTGAACAGTCTGACTACCCACACTGAGGAACGAAGGATATTCCATCACTTTTACTGCACATCCATTTCCCTAATCAAGTAACAGTTAGGTATCTATATATCTTTTAGACACAATGACCATTAACATTGTAACAAACACAGAGCGCAGAGCTGGTAAGGGAACGTGGAGCCTTCTGTAGAACAAGCGCTGGACGCGATCGCTACAGCTGTTCCCTGCAAGCGCTACTTGTAAGACTGTAAACTAAGAAAACAAGCATGAAATATGTAAATGCTTATTACTACAAAGGAACCTTGTACCATGGACTATATACAATGTATTATGGACTTGGTTAATTATGCAGAACACGCCTCTGTTGCTCCCCTCCCCTTTCTGCCCCCTGACCAGCCCGCCAAAAGTGTTTTTAAATTTCCTTGTGTATGTCACTTTGTTATTGTCCTGATGAAGGGGACGCTCCGTCCCAGAAACACGTTAAACGTTTATTATATTTTTAGTAAATTAAAGAACAACATTTAAAGAACACTGCTTCTCCATCCATATTCCTGGCAGCGCCGACCAGTGGGTTCCATTCTTTTCTTCACATTATATACAAAATCATCCTGGTACTCATTCATTCGAGCCAGGGGGGAACCTGGGCAGCAGCTCAGCATCACCTTATGCTGGTAAGGATTAAAAAACAGCAAAGCCATCATAGCTGTTGTGCAAAGCGAGAGATTTCAAGCCTTTACTTGTTATAATTTGGATGATTATGGCTTACAGCTTATGTAAACCCCAAAGTCACAATCTCAGGTACCTTTGCTCAGGGGATATAGATTAATTAGCTGACTAAAGTGTGACACTTTGAGCCTAGAATATTGAACCTTTTCACAAAATTCAAATTTTAAGCTGCATTACTGGAATAAATAAATATATATCTATATATATGTAACACTGTAATACCATTCTACTGTGCAGATAGAGGTCAACAACCTTAAGACAGTAAAGTAGGCAACACTTTAAATATATGTATATTTGAAAATTGTATAATTTCCTATTATATAAACAAATACATAAAAAAAAATATTCTGCATACAGTATTCTGACAAAAAAGATATGTCCCCAGGGTCGGACTGGCCCACCGGTGAATTCCTCGGTGGGCCCTAGCCTGCACTGTCTTACAGACTCATTTACAGGAATGTAAGTGCCCTGCCAGCTAATGTATATACAGTCAGGTCCATAAATATTGGGACATTAACACAATTCTAACATTTTTGGCTCTATACACCACCACAATGGATTGGAAATGAAACGAACAAGATGTGCTTTAACCACAGACTGTCAGCTTTAATTTGAGGGTATTTACATCCAAATCCAGTAAACGGTGTAGGAATTACAACAGTTTGCATATGTGCCTCCAACTTGTTAAGGGACCAAAGGTAATGGGACAGAATAATAATCATAAATCAAACTTTCACTTTTTAATACTTGGCTGCAAATCCTTTGCAGTCAATTACAGCCTGAAGTCTGGAACGCATAGACATCACCAGGCGCTGGGTTTTATCCTTGGTGATGCTCTGCCAGGCCTCTACTGCAACTGTCTTCAGTTCTTGCTTGTTCTTGGGGCATTTTCCCTTCAGTTTTGTCTTCAGCAAAAGAAATGCATGCTCAATTGGATTCAGGTCAGGTGATTGACTTGGCCATTGCAGAACATTCTACTTCTTTCCCTTAAAAAACTCTTTGGTTGCTTTTGCAGTATGCTTGGAGTAATTGTCCATCTGCACTGTGAAGCGCCGTCCAATGAGTTCTGAAGCATTTGGCTGAATATGAGCAGATAATATTGCCCGAAACACTTCAGAATCAGAATTCATCCTGCTGCTTTTGTCAGCAGTCACATCATCAATAAATACAGGAGAACCAGTTCTATTGGCAGCCATACATGCCCACGCCATGACACTACCACCACCATGCTTCACTGATGAGGTGGTATGCTTAGGATCATGAGCAGTTCCTTTCCTTCTACATACTCTTCTCTTCCCATCACTCTGGTACAAGTTGATCTTGGTCTCATCTGTCCATAGGATGTTGTTCCAGAACTGTGAAAGCTTTTTTTAGATGTCGTTTGGCAAACTCTAATCTGGCCTTCCTGTTTTTGAGGCTCACCAATGGTTTACATCTTGTGGTGAACCCTCTGTATTCACTCTGGTGAAGTCTTCTCTTGATTGTTGACTTTGACACACATACACCTACCTCCTGGAGAGTGTTCTTGATCTGGCCAACTGTTGTGAAGGGTGTTTTCTTCACCAGGGAAAGAACTCTTCGGTCATCCACCAGTAGTAGGAGGGTATATGTTTAGTCAAAGTGACAGGTACCACGCCCCTTTTACACGCCCCCTTTTATATCGCTTGATATTAATTTTATATCGCTTGATATTAATTTTATATCGCATGATATTAGGTTTATATTGGTTATCACTTCTCCGATGCCTGCTAATATCAGTCCGTTTCACAAATGCAGGCAAAAGCACATTGCTTAAATCAAGACGTGCTCAGACCCATCACAGGCTGTATTCTTGTAATCGATACGTTTCTAATGCAAAGGTCATGACAGCTTACTACAAAGGCTTTGTTCTACAAGGTCGTGACAGCTGTTTTAGACTTTTCTACAGACATGCTCATTAAAACGTCTGGACAATCCACAGGCTATATTCTTGTAATCGAGACGTTTCTAATGCATAGGTTACCCCATCTATCTAAATTCTATCTATCAATTTATCTACCTATCTATCCTTATATCTATCAATTATCTATCTTTCTATCTACCTATCTATAGTCTATCTTTCCACCTATCTGTTATCTATCTATTCATTTATCTATCTATCAATTTATCTACAGCTCTATTCTTCTATCTTTTAATTATCTATATTTCTATCTATCTACCTATAATCTATCTTTCCATCTATCTGTTAGCTATCTATCTATCCCTTTATCTATATATCTATCTATGTTTCTATACATCCATATACCTCATCTATCTAAATTCTATCAATTTATCTATATATATTTCTATCTACATATCTATGTATCAATTACCTATATATCTATTCTGTCTATCTACAGACATGTCAGGACATGTCCTAATATAAAGTCTATACATATATCTATCCATCTATCTGTTATCTATCTATGTAGCTAAACAACCATATACCCCATCTATCTAAAATGTATCTATCAATTTATCTATCTATCTATCTATCAATTATCTATCTATCTATCTCATATCTATCTATCTATCTATATCTCTATCTATCTATCTACCTATCTATAGTCTATCTTTCCATCTATCTGTTATCTATCTATGTATCTATACATCCATATACCCATCTATCTAAATTCTATCTATCCTTCTATCTATCTATCTATCTATCAACTATCTATCTATCTTTCTATCTATCAATTTATCTATCCAACTATTAATCTATCCATCTATCTGTTATCTATCTATGTATCTATACATTCATATACCCATCTATCTAAATGCTATCCTTCTATCTATCTATCAACTATCTATCTATCTTTCCATCTACCTATCTATAGTCTATGTATCCATCTACCTGTTTTCTATCTAGCAATTATCTATCTATCTATCGACTTATCTGTAGTCTAGCTTTCCAGCTATCTATATTTATAGTGCTTGATATTAAATGTTATATTGCTTGATATTAAATTTATATTGCTCAATATAAAATTGATATACTGTTGTGCACTGTCACAGATGTCCTAAGACATATCCTACACAACCAACCCCCAACACTCTGTGTCAATACACACCTTAATATTTCTCTGTGCCAACCATCCCCACCACTCTGTGGCAATACACACCGCAATGTTGCAAAGTTGTATTCATTTAAAATGTTTACACAATACAAAATTTCAAAAATGTTGTACAATATGCTGTAGAAATGTCAAAATGATCAATTTATCCGTATATCTATCTATCACAATCTAACGTTTCAATGAATAAATATTTTATCTATTTATCTATCAATCTATCTAACAATTTATCCATTTATCTATCTATCTTTCTATCTATTTCTAACCATCTAGCTACTATAACTATAAAGTCTATACATATATCTATCCATCTATCTGTTATCTATCTATGTAGCTAAACAACCATATACCCCATCTATCTAAAATGTATCTATCAATTTATCTATCTATCTATCAATTATCTATCTATCTCATATCTATCTATCCATATCTCTATCTATCTTTCTATCTACCTATCTATAGTCTATCTTTCCATCTATCTGTTATCTATCTATCTTTCCATTTATCTATCTATCTATGTATCTATACATCCATATACCCCATCTATCTAAATTCTATCTATCCTTCTATCTATCTATCTATCAACTATCTATCTATCTTTCTATCTGTTATCTATCTATGTATCTATACATCCATATACCCCATCTATTTAAATTCTATCTATCCTTCTATCTATCAACTATCTATCTATCTTTCTATCTACCTATAGTATATCTATCCATCTACCTGTTTTCTATCTATCAATTATCTATCTACTTATCTGTAGTCTAGCTTTCCAGCTATCTATATTTATAGTGCTTGATATTAAATGTTATATTGCTTGATATAAATTTTATATACTGTTGTGCACTGTCACAGATGTCCTAAGACATATCCTACACAACCAACCCCCAACACTCTGTGTCAATACACACACAAACGTTTCAATAGATAAATATTTTATCTATTTATCTATCAATCTATCTAACAATTTATCCATTTATCTATCTATCTTTCTATCTATTTCTAACCATCTAGCTACTATAACATGGCTATCTATCAAACATCTATCTATTTACATTTCTATCTATCAAACATCTATTTATCTTTCTATCTATCTAACTGTCTGTCTTTCTATCTTTCTTTCTATTATTTATCTTTCTATCTATCTATCTATCTATCCATTTTATCTAACAATTTATCCATTTATCTATCTTTCTATCAATCTTTCTATCTATCTAACTGTCTGTCTTTCTATCTTTCTTTCTATCTATTATCTATCTTTCTATCTATCTATCTATCCATTTTATCTAACAATTTATCCATGTATCTATCTTTCTATCAATCTTTCAATCTATCTAACAATTTATAAAAAAAAATTGTCTAGCTACCACATATCTATTTATCTAATTATCTACCAATCTATTTTATCTATCTATTTATCTAGCTGCTAATATCTATCTAACGTCCAATCTATTTTCCTATCAATCTATCCATTTATCTAACAATTTATCCATTTATCTATCTATCTTTCTATCTATTTCTAACCATCTAGCTACTATAACATGGCTATCTATCAAACATCTATTTACCTTTCTATCAAACATCTATTTATCTTTCTACCTATCTAACTGGCTGTCTTTTTATCTTTCTTTCTATCTATTATCTATCCATCTTTTTATCTATTATCTATCCATCTTTCTATCTATTATCTATCTGTCTTTCTATCTATTTTATCTAGCTTCTAATATCTATCTAACGTCCAATCTTTCTATCTATTTTCCTATCAATCTATTCATTTATCTGTCTTTCTATAAATTTTTCTATCTATCCAGCTATCTAACAATTTATCCATTTATCTATCTATGATCAATTTATCCGTATATCTGTGCCAATATAGACAGACAAACCCCACCACTCTGTCAATACACACAGCAATGTTGCAAAGTTGTATTTATTTGAAATGTATACACAATTCAAAATTTCAAAGTGTTGTACAATATGCTGTAAAAATGTCAAAATGATCAATTTATCCATATAGCTATCTATCTTTCTATCCTTGTAACAAACATGGTCGTCAAATTTGTCAACCTGCCCGCCGCAGATGGTGCATTTTAAACCGTTACATTTGTGCTCATCGCCGCAGTCTATATATTTGTAACAAAATCCTCAAAAAGTTTTTTTCTTACAAAGAGCTTTATCACTAAGCGACAGGTTTCTATGTGTTTCAAAACAATCCTCTGAACGGCAATACGTCCTACATATCGGGCACCATGTATCATTAGACTGCTCAACACAATTCAGGCTCTGGCACGCTTTACAAAACTGCATACACCCGTGTCGATATTTATGTTTGTATACTGTGCAACAAACGTCGCAAAAAAAATCAAAACCGATAAAGGCTTTTAGATTTTTTATGCCATAATAATGCTTTTCATGGTGCAATATATAGACGGTCTTTTCTTTAGCGGTGCGGGCTGTGTGATAATAACGCCACTGCCCCCTATTGTGGTACAAAATTTTAATTGTGATGTTTAATTTTTATATTTTTTTTCAAATTCAGCAACGTCAGTAAAAGACACCAAATACCACTCGGGTATTTGTAAGTCTCTATGCAGTTGTTGAGCTTTCTCTAACAAGGCGACGTCGCTCAAAGCAGCACCCTCCAAAATAGCGTAAACACTAGCGGCCAGACAGACGTTATTATCGTAATTATTAAAATCGTATAAATGTTGTTTTTTACAATCAATAATCCGACTATACGCGACACCGCCCAAACGTCTTCTGGCCCCACCACGGCGACACCTGACAATGATGACAACTAGTTTAAGTGTATTACCGCCTATGCACTCCGCGTTACTCTGTAAAGCGTTAGCGATATTGTCCATAAATGTTTCCGCTCTAAATACATCTCTAGAATACCTATTAGAAAAAAATCTAATCAAACGTTTCGCCGCCGTCTAAACGCAATTGTATGAAATCACACGGATCGGCGTCCCGTAAAACCCTATCTATGGATAGATAGAAAGTGGAAAGATAGGTAGATATATAGACAGCTTAATGGCAAGATAGATATAAAGATAAATGTATAGATAAATTGATAGATAAATAGATATGTGATAGAAAGATAATGGAAAGATAGATAATAGAAAGATAGATAGAAAGACAGCAAAAATAGATAGGTCGATATATAGATAGATTGATAGAAAGATAGATAGAAAGATAGGCTGTTAGATAGATAAGGCTACTTTCACACTAGCGTTAGGAGCGGATCCGTCTGATGTTTCATCAGACGGATCCGCTCCTAAAATGCAGACATTCGCATCCGTTCAGAACGGATCCGTCTGCATTAAAACTTAGAAAATTTTCTAAGTATGAAAGTAGCCTGAGCGGATCCGTCCAGACTTTACATTGTAAGTCAATGGAGGACGGATCCGCTTGAAAATTGAGCCATATTGTGTCATCTTCAAGCGGATCCGTCCCCATTGACTTACATTGTAAGTCTGGACGGATCCGCTCGCCTCCGCACGGCCAGGCGGACACCCGAACGCTGCAAGCAGCGTTCAGGTGTCCGCTCACTGAGCGGAGCGGAGGCTGAGCGCTGGCAGACTGATGCATTCTCAGTGGATCCGCCTCCATAGAGAATGCATCAGGGCCGGGCGGCTGCGTTCAGGACCGCTCGTGAGCCCCTTCAAACGGAGCGCACGAGCGGACACCTGAACGCAGGTGTGAAAGTAGCCTAAATAAATTGGCAGATATTTAGATAGATTGTTGATAGATAAATTGTTAGATAAATAGATATGTGATAGATAGAAAGATAGTGGAAAGCTAGACAGTTAGAAAGAAAGATAAATAGATGTTTGATAGAAAGATAAATACATGTTTGATAGATAGCCGTGTTATAGATAGATCGCTAGATAGAAAGATATGTTGTTAGAAAGATATTAGAAGCTTTATAAATAGATATACGTATACATAGATATATGCATAAATAGACAGATAGATAAATTGATAGCTGTTGGAAGCTAGATAAATAGTTGTATAGATAGATAGGTTGTTGATTGATAAATTGATAGATAGATAAATAGATATGTTATAGATGGAAAGATAATGGAAAGATAGATAATAGATAGAAAGATAGATAGAAAGACAGAATGGATAGATAGATAAAATAGATAGATTGGTAGATAGTTAGATTGTTCATAGATAAATTGATAGATAGAAATGACGAAAAACGGGCAGCACTCCGGACTTGTGGAAATTCAGTGATGTTTATTCAGTGCAATGCAGCATTTCAGCCCTCACAATGGAGCCTTTGTCAAGCTTGACAAAGGCTCCATTGTGAGGGCTGAAATGCTGCATTGCACTGAATAAACATCACTGAATTTCCACAAGTCCGGAGTGCTGCCCGTTTTTCGTCATTTCTATTGGTGTTGTTCTGTGTCCAGGAACATTGGTGGATTTGCACCCGGCATCTTATAGAGTGCTGCTGATTGTTTTTGCTTTTTCTAAATTGATAGATAGATAGATAGATGTCTAGATAAATTGTTAGATAAATAGGCAAATAGATGAATAGATAGATAAATTGATAGATAAATAGATATGTGATAGCTAGAAAGATCGTGGCAAGATAGACGGTTAGATAGAAAGATAAATAGATGTTTGAAAGAAAGATAAATAGATAGATTGATAGAAGGATAGAAAGATAGATAGCTATATGGATAAATTGATCATTTTGACATTTTTACAGCATATTGTACAACACTTTGAAATTTTGAATTGTGTATACATTTCAAATGAATACAACTTTGCAACATTGCTGTGTGTATTGACAGAGTGGTGGGGTTTGTCTGTCTATATTGGCACAGATATACGGATAAATTGATCATAGATAGATAAATGGATAAATTGTTAGATAGCTGGATAGATAGAAAAATTGATAGAAAGATAGATAGAAAGACAGATAAATGGATACATTGTTAGATAAATGGATAGATTGATAGGAAAATAGATAGAAAGATTGGACGTTAGATAGATATTAGAAGCTAGATAAAAATAGATAGATAAAATAGATTGGTAGATAATTAGATAAATAGATATGTGGTAGCTAGACAATTTTTTATAAATTGTTAGATGGATAGATAGAAAGATTGATAGAAAGATAGATAAATGGATAAATTGTTAGATAGATAGAAAGATAGATAATAGATAGAAAGAAAGATAGAAAGACAGACAGTTAGATAGATAGAAAGATTGATAGAAAGATAGATAAATGGATAAATTGTTAGATAAAATGGATAGATAGATAGAAAGATAAATAATAGATAGAAAGAAAGATAGAAAGACAGCCAGTTAGATAGATAGAAAGATAAATAGATGTTTGATAGATAGAAATGTAAATAGATAGATGTTTGATAGCCATGTTATAGTAGCTAGATGGTTAGAAATAGATAGAAAGATAGATAGATAGATAAATGGATAAATTGTTAGATAGATAAAATATTTATCTATTGAAACGTTTGTGTGTGTATTGACACAGAGTGTTGGGGGTTGGTTGTGTAGGATATGTCTTAGGACATCTGTGACAGTGCACAACAGTATATCAATTTTATATCAAGCAATATAAATTTAATATCAAACAATATAACATTTAATATCAAGCACTATAAATATAGATAGCTGGAAAGCTAGACTACAGATAAGTAGATAGATAATTGATAGATAGAAAACAGGTAGATGGATAGATATACTATAGGTAGATAGAAAGATAGATAGATAGTTGATAGATAGAAGGATAGATAGAATTTAAATAGATGGGGTATATGGATGTATAGATACATAGATAGATAACAGATAGAAAGATAGATAGATAGTTGATAGATAGATAGATAGATAGATAGAAGGATAGATAGAATTTAGATAGATGGGGTATATGGATGTATAGATACATAGATAGATAGATAAATGGAAAGATAGATAGATAACAGATAGATGGAAAGATAGACTATAGATAGATAGATAGATAGATAGATAGAGATATGGATAGATAGATATGAGATAGATAGATAATTGATAGATAGATACATTTTAGATATATGGGGTATATGGTTGTTTAGCTACATAGATAGATAACAGATAGATGGATAGATATATGTATAGACTTTATAGTTATAGTAGCTAGATGGTTAGAAATAGATAGAAAGATAGATAGATAAATGGATAAATTGTTAGATTGATAGATAGATAAATAGATAAAATATTTATCTATTGAAACGTTAGATTGTGATAGATAGATATACGGATAAATTGATCATTTTGACATTTTTACAGCATATTGTACAACATTTTTGAAATTTTGTATTGTGTAAACATTTTAAACGAATACAACTTTGCAACATTGCGGTGTGTATTGCCACAGAGTGGTGGGGATGGTTGGCACAGAGAAATACTAAGGTGTGTATTGACACAGAGTGTTGGGGGTTGGTTGTATAGGATATGTCTTAGGACATCTGTGACAGTGCACAACAGTATATACATTTTATATCAAGCAATATAAATTTAATATCAAGCAATATAACATTTAATATCAAGCACTATAAATATAGATAGCTGGAAAGCTACACTACAGATAAGTCGATAGATAGATAGATGATAGATAGAAAACAGGTAGATGGATAGATAGACTATAGATAGGTAGATAGAAAGATAGATAGATAGTTGATAAATAGAATTTAGATAGATGGGGTATATGGATGTATAGATACATAGATAGATAACAGATAGATGGCTAGATTGATAGTTGGATAGATAAATGGATAGATAGACTATAGATAGGTAGATAGAAAGATAGATAGATAGATAGTTGATAGATAGATAGAAGGATAGATAGAATTTAGATAGATGGGGTATATGGATGTATAGATACATAGATAGATAAATGGAAAGATAGATAGATAACAGATAGATGGAAAGATAGACTATAGATAGGTAGATATAAAGATAGATAGAGATATAGATAGATAGATAGATAGATATGAGATAGATAGATAGATAGATAGATAATTGATAGATAGATAAATTGATAGATACATTTTAGATAGATGGGGTATATGGTTGTTTAGCTACATAGATAGATAACAGATAGATGGATAGATATATGTATAGACTTTATATTAGGACATGTCCTGACATGTCTGTAGATAGACAGAATAGATAGATAGGTAATTGATACATAGATATGTAGATAGAAATATATATATAGATAAATTGATAGAATTTAGATAGATGAGGTATATGGATGTATAGAAACATAGATAGATACAGTTGCAAGAAAAAGTATGTGAACCCTTTGGAATGATATGGATTTCGGCACAAATTGGTCATAAAATGTGATCTGATCTTCATCTAAGTCACAACAATAGACAATCACAGTCTGCTTAAACTAATAACACACAAAGAATTAAATGTTACCATGTTTTTATCATGAACACACCATGTAAACATTCACAGTGCAGGTGGAAAAAGTATGTGAACCCTTGGATTTAATAACTGGTTGAACCTCCTTTGGCAGCAATAACTTCAACCAAACGTTTCCTGCAGTTGCAGATCAGACGTGCACAACGGTCAGGAGTAATTCTTGACCATTCCTCTTTACAGAACTGTTTCAGTACAGCAATATTCTTGGGATGTCTGGTGTGAATCACTTTCTTGAGGTCATGCCACCGCATCTCAATCCGGTTGAGGTCAGGACTCTGACTGGGCCACTCCAGAAGGCGTATTTTCTTCTGTTTAAGCCATTCTGTTGTTTATTTACTTCTATGCTTTAGGTCGTTGTCCTTTTGCAACACCCATCTTCTGTTGAGCTTCAGCTGGTGGACAGATGTCCTTAAGTTCTCCTGCAAAATGTCTTGATAAACTTGGGAATTCATTTTTCCTTCGATGATAGCAATCCGTCCAGGCCCTGACGCAGCAAAGCAGCCCCAAACCATGATGCCCCCACCACCATACTTCACAGTTGGGATGAGGATTTGATGTTGGTGTGCTGTGCCTCTTTTTCTCCACATATAGTGTTGTGTGTTTCTTCCAAACAACTGAACTTTGGTTTCATCTGTCAACAGAATATTTTGCCAGTACTGCTGTGGACCATCTAGGTGCTCTTGTGCAAACTGTAAACGTGCAGCAATGTTTTTTTTGGACAGCAGTGGCTTCCTCTGTGGTATCCTCCCATGAAATCCTTTCTTGTTTAGTGTTTTACGTATCGTAGATTCGCTAACAGGGATGTTAGCATATGCCAGAGACTTTTGTAAGTCTTTAGCTGACACTCTAGGATTCTTCTTCACCTCATTGAGCAGTCTGCGCTGTGCTCTTGAAGTCATCATTACAGGACGGCCACTCCTAGGGAGAGTAGCAGCAGTGCTGAACTTTCTCCATTTATAGACAATTTGTTTTACCGTGGACTGATGAACAGCAAGGCTTTTGGAGATACTTTTATAACCCTTTCCAGCTTTATGCAAGTCAACAATTCTTAACCGTAGATCTTCTGAGAGCTCTTTTGTGCGAGGCATCATTCACATCAGGCAATGCTTCTTGTGAAAAGCAAACCCAGAACTGGTGTGTGTTTTTTATAGGGCAGGGCAGCTGTAACCAACACCTCCAATCTCATCTCATTGATTGGACTCCAGTTGGCTGACACCTCACTCCAATTAGCTCTTGGAGATGTTATTAGTCTAGGGGTTCACATACTTTTTCCACCTGCACTGTGAATGTTTACATGGAGTGTTCAATAAAAACATGGTAACATTTAATTCTTTGTGTGTTATTAGTTTAAGCAGACTGTGATTGTCTATTGTTGTGACTTAGATGAAGATCACTTCATGTTAGGATCATTTTGGGAATTAAATTTTATTTTTGGGGGACGTTACAAGGCTTAGAAGTAAATCTTGAAATCTCAGAAATTTTCAAAATCCAACTTTTTAAGGACCAGTTCAGGTCTGAAGTCACTTTGTGAGGCTTACATAATAGAAACCACCCAAAAATGACCCCATTCTAGAAACTACACCCCTCAAGGTATTCAAAACTGATTTTACAAACGTCGTTAACCCTTTAGGTATTCCACAAAAAATAATGGAAAATAGAGATACAATTTCAAAATTTCACTTTTTGGGAAGATTTTCCATTTTAATATTTTTTTTCCAATTACAAAGCAAGGGTTAACAGCCAAACAAAACTCAATATTTATGGCCCTGATTCATTAGTTTACAAAAACACCCCATATGTGGTCTTAAACTGCTGTACGGGCACACGGCAGGGCGCAGAAGGAAAGGAATGCCATACGGTTTTTGGAAGGCAGATTTTGCTGGACTGTTTTTTTTTTACACCATGTCCTATTTGAAGCCCCCCTGATGCACCCCTAGAGTAGAAACTCCGTAAAAGTGACCCCATCTAACAAACTACACCTCTCAAGGTATTCAAAACTGATTTTACAAACATCGTTAACCCTTTAGGTGTTCCACAAGAGTTATTGGCAAATAGAGATGAAATTTCAGAATTTAAATTTTTGGGCAAATTTTTAATTTTAATCCATTTTTTTCCAGTTACAAGACAAGGGTTAACCGCCAAACGAAACTCAATATTTATGGCCCTGATTCTGTAGTTTACAGAAACACCCCATATGTGGTCGTAAACTGCTGTACGGGCACACGGCAGGGCACAGAAGGAAAGGAATGCCATATCGTTTTTGGAAGGCAGATTTTGCTGGACTGGTTTTTTGACACCATGTCTCATTTGAAGCCCCCCTGATGCACCCCTAGAGTAGAAACTCCAAAAAAGTGACCCCATTTTAGAAACTACAGGATAGGGTGGAAGTTTTGTTGGTACTAGTCTAGGGTACATATGACTTTAGGTTGCTCTATATTACGCTTTTTGTGAGGTAAGGTAACAAGAAATAGCTGTTTTGGCACCATTTTTATTTTTTATTTACAACATTCATCTGACAGGTTAGATCATGTGGTATTTTTATAGACCAAGTTGTCACGGACGCAGCGATATCTAATTTGTATACTTTTTTTTTTATTTATGTAAGTTTTACACGATTTCATTTGTGAAACAAAAAAAAATCATGTTTTAGTGTTTCCATAATCTGAGAGCCATAGTTTTTTCTGTTTTTGGGCGATTATCTTGGGTAGGGTATGATTTTTGCGGGATGAGATGACAGTTTGATTGGCACTATTTTGGGGCGTGTGTGACTTTTTGATCGCTTGCTATTACACTTTTTGTGATGTAAGGTGACAAAAAATGGTTCATTTAGCACAGTTTTTATTTTTTATGGTGTTCATCTGAGGGGTTAGGTCATGTGATATTTTTATAGAGCCGGTCGATACAGACGCGGCGATACCTAATATGTATACATTTTTTTTATTTATGCAAGTTTTACACAATAACAGCTTTTTTAAAACAAAAAAAAATGATGTTTTAGTGTCTCCATATTCTGAGCCGTAGTTTTTTTATTTTTTGGGCGATTGTCTCAGATAGGGGCTAATTTTTTTGCGGAATGAGGTGATGGTTAGATTGGTACTATTTTGGTGGTGTGTGGGGGGGGGTTAGCTCTTCTCCGGGGGTCATTCACACAGATACGACTTTAGCACACCAGGCTTCAGGTCCAAACAGTGCATTTATTTTACACACTCCAACCAATACAGGTCATCATGAAGTTGCAGCTTCACCTAACACGTGACAGCCACATAAAATAATAAACACTTGCCCGGCTAGGCTCTAACTAACACAGAGTTTCCTGACTCACCTAGGTCACAGTTCACACCCTGTGAACTCGTGCGGCTTTGTCATCCAATGTCCCACAGCCTCCTGGCTGTACAGAGCACAGTATGCCCACTGTCTCTAGTTCACTGTTTCTTGTGGGGGATTGGGGCTCAGTAGTCTGCCTGACTATGGCCCTGCGACCCTCAGAGGTGTCGCTGTGTCCCCCAACTCCAGGCTATCTCCCAGCCCCGTGGTCCCTCAGCATTGCCCAGCTGAGACCACACAGACAGAGCCTCCAGGCCTCTGTCTACTGGTAACACAGTTCCGCTCTTTCTGACACCCTGGGAGGTGCTTTATGCCAGGCTGATTACCTCCAGCTTCTCTCACCTGTGGTGGAATAGGGGCGTGGACCGCACTATCCACCCCTTCCTTGCCTCCAACCTGCGTGAGACCTGTCACTGTCTCACAGTGGGCACATGCCTTTTTTTGATTGCTTGCTGTTGTACTTTTTGTGATGTAAGGTGACAAAAAAATGGTTTATTTAGCACAGTTTTTATTTTTTACTGTGTTGATCTGAGGGGTTAGGTCATGTGATATGTTTATAGAGCCGGCCGATACCATTTTTTTTAACTTTATTTGGGGAAAATGACGTTTTTGTTTATTTTTACTTGAAACTTTTAACTTTTTGGGGGGAAAACTTTATTTTTTCACTTTTTTTTTGTCCCACTTTGGGACTTCAACTTTTAGGGGTCTAATCCTTTACAATGCATTCCAATACTTCTGTATTGGAATGCATTGGCTGTATGAGTAATACAGTGTGTATTACTCATACAGCTTCCTGCCTGTGAGAGCCTCAGCACTCCAGTTCAGGAGGTGGGTGGTGGAATGTGAAAGAAACAGTAAGGCCTCTTTCACACGGGCGAAATTTCCGCATGGGTGCAATGCGTGAGGTGAACGCATTGCACCCGCACTGAATCCGGACCTATTCACTTCAATAGGGCTGTGCACATGAGCGGTGATTTTCACGCATCACTTGTGCATTGCGTGAAAATCGCAGCATGCTCTATTTTGTGCGTTTTTCATGCAACGCAGGCCCTATAGAAGTGAATGGGGCTGCGTGAAAATCGCAAGCATCCGCAAGCAAGTGCGGATGTGGTGTGATTTTCACGCACGGTTGCTAGGAGATGATCGGGATGGGGACCCCATCATTATTATTTTCCCTTATAACATAGTTATAAGGGAAAATAATAGCATTCTTAAAACAGAATGCTTAGTAAAATAGGACTGGACGGGTTAAAAATAAATAAAAAATAATTTAACTCACCCTAATCCACTTGTTCGTGCAGCCCGGCTTCTCTTCTGCCTTCATCTGTGACGAAAAGGACCTGTGGTGACGTCACTGCACTCATCACATGGTCCATCACCATGGTGATGGATCATGTGACGGACCATGTGATGAGCGCAGTGACATCACCACAGGTCCTTTTCCTCCTGCACAGCAAAGATGAAGACAGAAGAGCAGCCGGGCTGCGCGAACAAGTTAAGGTGAGTTAAATTTAATTTTTTTAACCCCTCCAGCCCTATTGTACTAAGCATTCTGTATTAAGAATGCTATTATTTTCCCTTATAACCATGTTATAAGGGAAAATAATACAATCTACACAACACCTAAGCCAAACCTGAACTTCTGTGAAGTAGGCTGGGTTCGGGTCTGGGTACCAAACATGCCGATTTTTCTCACGAGCGTGCAAAACGCATTACAATGTTTTGCACTCGCACGTAAAAATCGCTCATGTTCCCGCAACGCACTCGCATCTTTTCCCGCAACGCCTGTGTTAAACCAGCCTCAGCCATAGTGTCACATGCCAGTCTCCAAGATAAAATAGGTATTTACTGTGGAAAACCCCCCCAGTAATTTTTCTGCCTTTCCAACTGGAAATTGCAACTCCCAGAATGTCCTGTCAAATGCAGACCTTCAGGACCTGCTGGTAGTTGTAGTTTTCCACACTGCAAAAAGCTGCACCTTTAGGGTCCATTCAGACTTCTATAAGTGTTTTGCGGTCCACAAATTGCAAAGCCTCAAAACACATATACTGGTTGTGTGCGCTCCACATTTTGTGGACCGCACGTGGCCGACCCTGTGATAGAAATGCCTATTCTTGACTGCGATTGTGGGCAAGAATGGGACATGCTCTATCTTTTTTGCGGTGTCGCGGAACAGAATGAATGAGTCCGCACCCGTTGTGCAAAATTGCGGAACTGATGCAGACCCAGAACTACGGATGTCTGAATGGATCCTTAGAGTGCCTGCACGTGATGCAGATTACATGTTTTTCCACATGGGTCCTCATGCCAACAAACAGCAGCGTAATACAGTACCAGCAAAGAGATTAGATCTCATGTACACTTTGCTTTTTTCTTCAATGCCGAAATTGACCTGCCGTGTGTTTTTGAAAGACACAGCTTGTTAATTGTTTGTACAATTTTTTGGGAGATTTCAACCTTTGCAATACAAGGGTGCAAATTGTGAGAAAACCGCAGCAAATTCGCCCAAAACACATGCAGTTATGCACAAATGTGCAGATTTTCTGTTCATATACCTGTAACCATGTGCAGGAAACACCAAATTTGCACCAAAAACTGCATGTGTTACTTGTTTTTTTTGTTGTTGCAGATTTGCTGCAGATTGCAATGGGTGAAATGTGCCAAATGATCACACCAACAGTTGACATGACTTCTAAATGCAGGTTAGTTTCTGCACAGAAGTTGTACATGTCTAATCTAATACGTTTAATACTGGTACTGTATTACGCTGCGGTTTTTCCATATAAAACGGAAACAGAAGGCATACGGAGTACCTTCCGTTTTTTGGGCGGATCCATTGAAATGAATGGTTCCGTATACGGAACACAAAAAACGGAACGTAAACGGAAAAAAAAGGCCTTAATGGGGCTTGCAGAAATCCACATGCTAACTGCCCCATTCAAATAAATTGAACTGATTTTCATTCGCAAAATATTCTGCCACAAAATCTGCACCCTTAGGCTTATTGCACTCCGGGCGTGGCCATATTGCGGACCGCATTTGCGGATACGCAATACACAGGCACCGTTCCGCGTGCATTCCGCATCACGGATGTGGACCCATTCACTTCAATGGGTCCGCAAATCCGGAATGGTGTGGAACGGAAGCACGGAACGAATCCCTATGGAAGCACTATGGAGTGCTTCCGTGGGGTTTCGTCTCGTACTTCTGTTCCACAAAAAGAAAGAACATGTCCTATCTTTTTGCGGAACGGCCGGATCGCTGACCCATTACAGTGAATAGGTCTGCGATCCGCTGCGGCTGCCCCACGGTCGGTGTTCGTACATTGCGGCCCGCATTCGTGTGCAAGAGGCCTTACATTGCAAAAATGATGGTCACCGATGTTGCATGTATGGTGTTTGGCCATGCGGCAGCCATTAGGTGGAACAGCGTCCTTACGACCATGGCACCTCTTAGTAATATATATATTATATAGCATTTCCAGTACATGGTGACAGTGTATAAAGTAAAACACAAAAAAGGTTTTTTTCTATGCCACAATTTTTTTTCTTTCCCATTCCTTTACAAAAAATAAAAGTAAAGGTTAGATTGTTCATGACAGGTCCTCTTCCAGTGCTTTTCATGACCAGGCACATTTTCCTTTTTTTTAAAAAAAAAATTAATTTATTTATAGTACATACATTTTTGACAGCCATAAGGTTTTTTCGTTCATTACATAAATAATTTTTATTTGTTGGATTTCTTATGACTGTCATGAAGATTCCATTTATTTCTTTAGGATCACCGCTACTTAGCGATACTGGCCGCGACAGCTGCTGTGCGGCCAGTGTCACCGCGTGGCCCTATCCTTATGATATATTCACTCCAATAAACTTTTTCAGTTGCTGGCCAACATTTTCTTCACTTTGAGTGTGAATCAAAAAGGTGTATTTTAAGAGACCCCTAAACAAATGAAATGTAGCTAGAAAAGAGATAGTAAAAAGGTCAGTTCCCAACAGAATCACTCTGATTTTTGTTAAGTGTTATATAGAGCTGGCCTGTTTTTCTGGCAAGCTTCCTGGTTATGAAGCTCTGCGAGAAGGAGGGTTTACATGTGTTCTCTGCTCGTGTTGGAGAGATTTTATTTATTTTCATAACTGTATCTATATGTGTAAAAATGGGGGGGAAAAAATTATAGCAACTGTTCATGCTTTGTAAACAATGCACACTTAAAGGGTTTCCACCACCACATTTTCACCTAATTAGCTGTCAGACACTAGCGATCTGCTAGTGTCTGCTGTACCTAACCATGCTATTGTAATTCCTTTCTCTGCAGCGGTTACCCTAAAAAACGTAGTTTTATTGGTATGCTAATGAGCCTCTAGGTGCTATGGGGGCGTCTTTTCAGCACGTAGCGAGTAGGCTGTCAATCTAGAGGAGAGGGGCGGGCTGGAGCACGCTGGGCGGCAGAAATGGTGAGTGGACGGAGCCTCTAGGTGCTGAAAAGACGCCCCCGTAGCACCTAGAGGCTCATTTGCATACCAATAAAACATTTTTTAGGGTAACCGCTGCGGAGAAAGGAATTACAATAGCATGGTTAGGTAGAGCAGACACTAGCAGATCGCTAGTGTCTGACAGCTAATTAGGTCAAAATGTGGTGGTAGAAACCCTTTAAGGGTACTTTCACACTTGCGGCAGAGGATTCCGGCAGGCAGTTCCGTCGCCGGAACTGCCTGTCGGATCCAACAATCCGGACGCAAACGGATGGCATTTGTCAGACGGATCCAGATCTGTCTGACAAATGCATTGAAATACCGGATCCGTATCTCCGGTGTCATCCGGAAAAACGAATCCGGTATTTATCTTTTTTTGCATTTTTAAAAGTTTTGTGCATGCGCAGACTGGAAAACCAGATCCGTTTTGCCGAAACAATTTCAATGGAAATGAATGCAGGATCCGGCATACCGGCAAGTGTTCAGGATTTTTGGCCAGAGAGAAAACTGCAACATGCTGCAGTATTTTTTCCGGCCAGAAAACGTAAGAGGGACTGAACTGATGCATCCTGATGCAAACTGAACGGATTCCTCTCCATTCAGAATGCATTAGGATAAAACGAATCAGTTTTGTCCCGGTATTGAGCTCCTGTGACGGAACTCAACACCGGAAAAGAAAAACGCTAGTGTGAAAGTACCCTAAAATAAAAAAAAGACCTTTATATAATAACTTCTACAATAATCCAAAAATGATGAAGTTCTATCACAAGTGCGCTGTGTATATTTTCTTAATAAGGAAATATCCTCCTTTTCCCGCACTAGAATGCAAAAGTTGAATCACACGCATATTGACAAATTAGTCCTGTGTCTAAGGCTATTTTCACATCTGCGCTTTCCCTTTCCGCTATTGAGATCAGTCATAGGGTCTCAATAGCGGAGGAAAACGCTTCAGTTTTGTCCCCATTCATTGTCAATAGGGACAAAACTGAACTGAAGGGAATGGAGAGCACCAGAATGCATTCCGTTCTGTTTCATTGCATTCCCATGACGTCTTGGGATGCGGAGCAAGCAGCGTTTTTGAGTGCATCCTGGGATGGGGAGCAAGATCCGTCATAACTGAAAATGTAAGTCAATGGAGATGGATCCGTTTTCATATTGGAGGAATATGGTCAAGATAGCATAAATATACTGTATACAAAGTGAGACAAGGACAACTAACAGTATAGGCTTTATTGCACAGGTTTACGGTTAAAACAATCATATCTAAAGTAAACACCAAGCATCATCTCACACATTCCACACCACGATGATATGATCAGGAAGACCGTCATATACTTTCCTTGGTAACAGACTCAAGTAAATATGATGTTATCATACTTAAAATGGATACCTCCGACCCCACTGAAATCTGCACTTTTATTCATGCATCTCCTCGACATTAAAAATGGATTTTGCTAATGCCTGACCCCGTCATACAGTGTAATGCTTGACAATTATAATTCTAGCTCATTTTGTACCGTCCAGGCACTCCTACCTAATCACACGAGAGCTTCTACCGCAGCACCATTGTGACCAGGAATCTGATGACTGTATTTACATCGTTAAGAACAGAAACCCTCACAAAGCACTGTGCAATATGGTGACGGCAGGACTGACATGGGTTACGTGCAAAGTAAACAAGCATTTCACACAACGATATCTGCTTCAGTGAAGAACATATAACTAATCCCTGTGGTAAGTGTTGTCACATCACGTTGAGGTCAGGTGCTTGCATATACTTGTAGTTCCTCCAGTGCTCGTGACCACTTCATCCAGCTACTTCTTACAGTAAAACAAGACATGAGGGTGGAGTGGTCTACAGGTCATGTAGGACCTCGAGCACTACAGATATGGACCAGGCTTGTGTCTCACAGCTGAACGGACAGTACTGACCATTCTCGTTGGTTAGTTCAGGAAGGCCTTTCCAGGAGGATCTAGAGAAGACAAATTCTCAACATTACACGGCCAGAGCACACAGTACAAAACAGCACATACTGTAGCTACCGTATCTGCAAGCTGCTGGAGCTGAATTACCACTGTATTTCAGAGGACTACATTAATACACATTCACATTTATATACAGGTATATGTTGAATATCTTTGTGTATATCTGACAGGCAAAGTAGGAAAACCAGGCATTTTATGACTTGCAGGCTTTAGGAACAGTAGGAAATAAGGGGATCCCATTCTGACATTATATACCTAGATTTACCTAGGATTGTATGCTAAACTGAACCCAGTGAAACCCAAACTTATTCAAATATAATAGACGACAGAGATTTCAGTTTTCTACTTATTGCAGCAGTCTAAACTGAATAACATTTTCAAGTGACCAGTGCATTTTTTATCACTAAAACAATTCTTAGTAATTCTGACACATAAACTGAATTAAAATATTCAACTTTCTTAACAAGTTGAAACTTGAAAACCCCATGCCCCGTGCCCAGCCACGCCCGCCTGTGAAGGAGCCCAGCACAGCCTATGTCCTCCGAATCTCCTCCTTTCATCAACGATAGATAGCCGTAATCTCGCGATGCGCGAGATCGCGCATGCGCAGTGCCGGTATAGTGTTCCTTCCCTGTGCTGGCATCAGCCTCAGGGAAAGAACTGCGCATGCACGATCTCGCGCATCACGAGATTATGGCTATCTATCGTTGATGAAAGGAGGAGATTCGGAGGACATAGGCGGTGCTGGGCTCCTTCACAGGCGGGCGTGGCTGGGCACGGCTGGGCTCCAGGAAGGTTAGTACAGCCCCTTGGGCACATTCAAGACTCATTTACATATCTATAAAATCCTTTTTTAAAGAAATTAAAACCACACAGCCCTATAGGACAGATATATTGCGGACATGCTAGCGGCTAGCTGTGCATGTCCGTATCTCTACAGGCCAAAACCTGGTGACAGAATCATGAAAAAAAAGTGCTGAACTAAGAAAATGTCATTCCACCTCAGACTACTGAAATATGTAGAAGACTAGAATCTCTGTGTTCTATTATATTTTCATTCATTTGCGTTACACAATGTGTTAATAAAGCACGCTCCTGCTGTCTAACATACAATCCATTCCCATTTTGCCCGTGACATTTCATTACATATATTATCCCTGTAACATAGCTGTATTCTATTGGTTGCTATGACAAGCTTGTAGACAAATATATCCGTAACTTAGCTGAAGTGATAAACCGCAGATCACGTTTCCTACTGTACATCTGGTTACTACTACTGGTGCCCAAGTGCAAATACAACACATCACAGAATGCACAATACCGGTACAGGCTGTGCTAGACACTGAGCCTGAAGGGGATGCATGCAGAACTGCACTGGGCTATAACAAATGGTGGATGGTTGCATTCACAAATACGGTACGTGTTAATGGTCCAAGTGAGTTGCCCATTATTTTCTCAAAATCCATATATTAACTTTAAAATGGCTTCAAGTTGTTTATGGCGTTAAAAGGGTTGTCTCACTCAGACAAGTCCTCTTCATATGCTCTGTTAGAGAACACAGACGTTAGGCTGCTTTCACATTTGCGCTTTCCCTTTCCGCTATTGAGATTCCTCATAGGATCTCAATAGCGAAGGAAAATGCTTCAGTTTTGTCCCCATTCATTGACAAAACAGAACTGAACAGTTTCATTGCGTTTTTGAGAGCGCCCTGGGATGCGGATCGGTCATCACTCACAAGGTGAGTCAATGGAGACGGATCTGTTTTCTCTGACACAAAAGAAAACGGATCCGTCCCCCATTGACTTACAATGGTTTTAGAGACGGATCTGGCATGGCGATTTTTGAGATAATACAACCTGATCCGTTCATAACGGATGGAGACTGTTGTATTATCCATGACAGGTCCAGCAAAAACGCAGATGTGAAAGTAGCCTTATAGAAGTTTATCTCCTCCTCAGGACTCCCCATCTGTGAGCCACTATATATCAGCAGCTCCAGTGGACTCCATGGATTACACAAGGTACATGCCTATTCATTTCAATAGCTACTAAGTAAAACAATTCTCAGAGGGGATTGTATGGCTGGCTACAACCTCCGCTGATCTCCATGGGTTTCAGAAGGTCACTTGTGGTTATCAGCAGTAGTAGTCTTCATGGCCTTTTAAAAGATTTTGCCAAATAAATTTTTTACCACTCCTATAAGTTCTCAGGGTGGACCACAGACCACATTCTTTTACCTAGGATAGTACATGTATCCACCTTCTGTCCTTTTCATATCCAAGACCATTGCCAGGAGAGACAGTGGTCCCGGTGAAGGGACAAAAGCTGTAGCATCCACATGAAGACTATGTGAAAAGACCCAAATGTCCCTTATGTTACCATTAATGCTATAATGAGACTGTCCTCACCTCTCCAGATGTGTGTAGTGACGTGACAGTACATTCTTCACTAACACCACAGTTTTCTGGTAGGTTTCCTGGTCTATCAACTTGGCAAAGTGCAACTTGGCACGCAGGAAATACCCGATGGGCCAGAGCCATTCCTGGAAAACAAAGCAGGCTTTACATCAGGATTTGGCTCAGTACAGGGACTTAATAGAGAAAAAAAAAATGCACAATCGGCCTTACCGGTCCCTGGTGGTAATTAAATCCTTTTGCAACATTATAATTATCATTATCCAGAGCATTGTCATATACTCCGCAGTAAACCATGTCACTAAAAAAAGGCAAAGAGAAGAATTAGTTAGTGGCGTACATTATGTCATCTTCACAAATGATGATTACCAACAGGAAACAGATGACCACTAGGCACCCGGTAATGATACAGTATATACAAGAGGCTGTACGGTGGCACTGTGCGCCCCCTGCCGTTAGGTGCAGACCTAGGCACTACATGTGCTGCTCTATAGTGCCCAAGGCCTGCATAGTGCATTAGGCCTAAGATCTACATGCTACAAAGATATCCATCTATGTTAAAATCACATAAGACATTTCTATAGGGACATACATTTCTGTTTGCGACAAGGTGAGGCCCGAAGGTCTCTGCTCGTGTGACAAACCTCCCGCTCATACCTGGGGTAAGGTGAGTGGATCTCATGAATGATTAAAAGTTGACATGGCCTTACAGGTAAATGCATATTATAAAAAACGTGAATTATGCACATTGGTTGCAGTTACCTTGCAGAAAGGATAAATGAGGACTGCTAAGTCTGTCTTCATGTGTTTGTATTTTCCAATAACACAAGGGAATACAGACAGCAATAATGACAATTAAGACAGGATCTACCATCTGCTCAGAGGGATGAAAGGGGAATTATCCTCACAGATGGCCTTACTTCTGTCTGGGGCATTAGAAAAGGCAGTGATTGGCATAGAGGGCATTGGGACGGGAAACACAGAGACCAGTAAGCGCTGAGAATGAGGCTAATTACTGGGAATACGTGTTTGTTCCCAATAATGATCTGTGTAATCATGAGTCTGAATGTAAAATGCTCAACATTTGTCGGGTAGTCACATCTTTTATGTGGCACCAAAAATCCTCATCACATCTCCCTGTGTAAAGAGGGGAAGCACAGCTGACAATATGCAGACTGATTGGGGGACGAAGGATCGTAACAATCTTTTGTCCCCCACTCACTTTGTTTAATTTACACCATATGAAAGGCCCTTTAAACGAGAGCCAATAGCTTGCATACTGGCGCCCATTATTAGCCAAGGCCATGTAACAGGCTTAGAGATGAGCTAATCCATTCCATTCGCACAGAATCCAAAATCCTCACGCTTCATGGTAACGAATCAAATCTTTTCCTAAAATGGCTGCTGCACGTGTTAGGACATCAAGCAAGGAACTCTGGGAACGAGGGATCACCCACAATGCCATGCATGCAGCCAATCAGCAGCCAGCCAGCCCTGTGATGTCACACCCCTATAAATAGCCTCAGACTCAGCTATTTTCCAGTGTACTTGGTGCAGGGAGAGACATCAGCAGGCGCTAGGGAAAGTGCTAGGAAAGACTTTAAAACTTTTATTTTGCTGTATAGAAGTTCAGGGAAAGGATAGGGAGGAATCAATCCACATTATTGAAGCAGACCAGGGTTCAGTAGGGGAGGTTACAGCCTGGGTAATAGGAACAGTCCTATTACACCTTGCTGCACTGACTGGGGATCCAAATTGACATACAGCTCTGTAATTCCTGCAAACCGTTCTTGTTATTGGGGTGCAAGTGCTGTTTGATACAGTCATTAACAGGGTTTATTACAAAAGGAAATATTTATACGTCTTATTTGCGCTTGTGCGGTGCAGTTATAGGTTCTAAAGCATTTTACGGTGTGTATAAATGGAAAAAAATAAGGGCCTATTTGCCGTTCAGCGGTGCAATTATATGTTCTAAAGCCCTTTTTAGTGTGTATTTTTTTTTTTAATAGCGTTTATTTAACATTTTGCATATTAATACAACACTCCCCAGGGGGAGAATAGAAAAAACCAATCCTTCCATGACCCATGCACTCGCATTGGCAAGTCCAATATTAACATATATCTTGACCTTAAAGGACATATAAATGACTTCAATACAAGGTAACGCTGTTTTCACCAGATTAGTTCTAGGACTCACTCAACCACATGCACACTCACATTCGTACCATGGGTGATTCGCTCGCCATTACCAATGACTCAAGTTGTGCCCTCCGCTTGGACCCAAAGGCCCCAGATATTATCAAATCGATCAGGCAATCCCCTTGCCTCATATGTCAACTTGTACATTTGCAGGTCTTTATTTATCAGGAGAACCCATTGGCTCACTGTAGGACACTTGGGCGGTTTCCAATTCAAAAGTATATTCTTCCTCCCATAGAACATCAACAATCTTAATAATATTCTGTTATATTTGGAAGGAGTGGCGTCAGAGACTAGCCCCAGTAAACATATTACAGGATTACAGATCCCTGGGAGCCCTAGCTTAACGCTAATAAAATTACATATCCCCTTCCAGTATGACTTCATCACCGGGCAGAGCCACACCATATGAAAGAAAGAGCCCCTTGCCTCACCACATCTGTCGCAACCAGGATTCGGTATTTGCCGCATCTGATAGAGATGCAGTGGGGTCAAGTACACTCTGTGCATCCACTTAGCTTGAATGAGCTGATCTCTAGCACTTATAACCGACGTTTTCCATCTCAGGCGCCACTCTTCCAAATGAGCGTCTTCCAATTCCGGGATATCCTCAGCCCATTTAACAAAGGAAGCTCTAATAGGGGATTCTTGCATTTTGACAATTTCAGCATAAAAGGAAGATATAGGTTTGCATGGGATTTTCCTTCTGGCTACTGACTCTAATGGGCCACATTCTAATTTTAAGGACAGGGATTTAAATTGTTTCTCACAGGCATGCCTCAATTGGAGGAAGCGATAAAAGCTTGTCCGTGGCAGCTGGAATTCAGCCCGCAGGCTCTCAAAGGAACGGAAGATCCCTTCATGGAACAGTTGCGTTAGGTACTTAAGGCCTTTCCTAGGCCAGAATTCAAAATCGGAAAGGTGCAAGAGCTCTGGAAGAAGCCTGTTACGCCATAATGGGATATAAGGGGACCAGGTGTCCCCCGCCTGATTTTCAGCGTGTATCTCTACGAATCTCACCCAAGCCTCGCTAACTGTCACCATAGACTCTGTATAAAGCCCAGGACCTGTGACCTTCCCCCCCCTGTATACCAGATTAGTCAGAGCTTCGAAAGAACCAGCTAGCGCCGCTTCTAATACCACCGCTGGGTTATTGGCATCCGCCCTAATCCACCAAGATGCATACATTAGGCGCGTAGCTATGTAATATAAAAACATGTCCGGAAGCTGCAAACCCCCCTGTACGTAGGCCTTCAGTGTCTTTCTCGCAATTCTGGGGGACCGATGGAGCCACAAGAAACGGGACAAGATTCTATCCAAAATGTCGAAGTGGGACTTAGGGATCCTAACCGGAGCTGCTCTATAAATATACAGAAGTTTGGGTAACAACACCATCTTAACAATGTTAATCCTTCCCACCAGGGTCAAGGGAAGGTTCTCCCAGGCTTCCAGCTTGCGCGTGACATATTCCATAGTGGGCCTCAGATTCAATTGACAGAACTGCCTAGGGTCCCTATGGATATGTATTCCTAGGTAAAGAAAACTTTCCACCACCTTCAGAGGTGACACCGGGGAAATGTCCACAGGTTCATCCACGTCTATAATACATAAACTAGACTTGGTCCAGTTTACCCGTAGTCCCGAGTATCCCCCATATCCATTCACCACATCTAGCAGAGTCTCTAAGGAAGGGCCAGGGTCAGCCAAGTAAACTAACAGGTCATCCGCATAGAGTGATACCTTCTCCTGAATCCCGGCTATCGTCCACCCCTCTATCAGAGAGCTATTGTTAATCAGCTGTGTGAACGGTTCCATTATCAGGGCGAACAACAAAGGGGACAGAGGACACCCCTGCCTAGTGCCCCTGTACAGCCGGAAGGGCCTGGACGTGACTCCATTCACCCTAATCCTCGCTATAGGTGCCTGATATAACAATTTGACCCATTTAATAAAGGAGGGAGGGAACCCAAAGCGTAACATTGTCTCCCAAATAAAATGCCACTCCACTGAGTCAAAGGCCTTTTCGTTATCTAGGGCTGCCAAGACTCTAGAACCCGCATTATCATGCCTGACCTGCAAGTTGGTGAATAATCTCCTAAGATTTATGTCAGTCGTCTTCCCGGGCATAAACCCAGATTGATCTGGGTCAATAATGGACAATATTACCTCACCCAGACGCCTAGCCATTACTTTGGCCAAGATCTTGGCATCCGTGTTTAGAAGGGAAATCGGCCTGTATGAAGCACACTGATCCGGAGGCTTCCCAACTTTGTGAATTACCACGATGGTCGCCTCCCCAAAGGAAGAAGGCAACTTCCCGGACTCACATGCATAATCAAATAGCCTGAGTAAACGTGCAGATTGTAGTGCAACATCCAACCTGTACCATTCAACCGGGAAGCCGTCCGGACCAGGTGACTTCCCAGGCGCCATGTCCTCAATTGCTGCTCTGATCTCCCCATCATCAATAGCCCTCCCTAGATAACTACTGTCAGCCGCAGCCAAAGGAGTAAGAGGGATGGATTGAAGGAACGAACGAATCTCCTCTGGGGAGGAAGTGGATTTAGAACTGTATAGGTCAGTATAGAACTGAGCAAACTGTTCACAAATATCTGCCGGTTGATATACCTTCAAGCCATCCCCGCCGGTAATGTGTGGAACTACCGTTTGTGGCACCTCGGTCCTAGCCAGGAAAGCTAAGGCACTCCCATTTTTGTCACCATCTGCAAAAACTAGGCGCCTCTGGAACAGCAATTTCTTCTGGGTATACTCAGTGAGATGCAAGTTAAGTTTCCTCTGAGCCTCATCCCATAAACTACGGTTCACACTATTTGGGTCTGTGATAAAGGCTTGCTCCTTCCCAACTACCTCGTTTTCTAGTTTAACTCTAGTGGCATTCAGCTCTTTCCTGTATGATGCAATTGCCTGAATCAACGTACCACGTACCACAGCTTTAAAAGCCTCCCACTCCACCAGAGGATTAGTAGAGCCCTCATTAAGTTCCCAATACTCCTTCATCCCCTGCTGTGCGGCCCAACTCACCGGCAACACCTCAAGCCATTTGCTATTAAGTCTCCATACCCTTTCTGCAGGCGCAAGTGGCTGTCTCAGAATCACCAGCAGGGGGGCGTGGTCAGAAATGCCTCTCGGCAAATATTCCGTGGCTACCAGCGAGGACAGCAGCTCCCTACTAAGAAATACTAAATCAATCCGGGAGAGCGCTGCATAGGAAGCTGAATAACAAGAGTATTGCCGAAGGTCAGGGTGCATATACCTCCAGCCCTCTGTTAGGGCAAAAACCTCTGCCCAGGAATTCAATGCGTCCGTATGTGTCCCTCCTGGGCGAAGCCTATCCATCGAGCGGTCAAGCACCGCATTATAGTCCCCAAGCACAATCAGAGGCACCGGAGGTAACGCTGCAACCCGTTTCATAATTTCATCCAACACATCCCTCTGAAAAGGGGGGGGGACATACACCCCTATCACAAGATAATCAATGCCTCTGATTGCAGCATGAAGGATCACAAAACGCCCCATCATGTCAGTCTGAACTGAATAAGAACGGAAGGGAAGGGCTTTCGCCACCAGAATTGACACACCTCTCGCTCTAGAACTGTATACCGCATGGTAGGCTGCTCCCACCCAAGGTCTCTTCAGTGCCAGCAATTTCCGCCCCTGCAGATGTGTCTCCTGCAATATCAATAAATCAGGGTTATGTTTCTTTACAAAATTGAAGACAAGGGATCTTTTAATTTTATCATTTAGTCCCCTGACATTCCAGGAGACAAACCGACAGATTGCCATTATGGTGGAGAGTCAAAGTTATATCCCACAAGGAAAACGCACCACCCAAACCATACATACACACAGTCACACTCATTCTTCAGGAATGCAGTAAAACCATCCCAACATGCCCAGAACTGCGGGCAACTCCCCCCACCCTGCCCAGATATCCCCAACCTATCCAAGCCTGAATACCCCATACTCAATCTCCTCTCTAGTAGGTCTGAACGGGAGGCCCGTGCTGCCGCCCACCACTCTAGGTAAAACTAAGAACTGAACCTAGGCAGTAGGACAATCTAACTATAGCACCCTCAGCTCCCACATATAAAGTGACCATCCTGAACATGAAATAAGACTCTCAGTACACAAGTCCCAATTTACTCAGCCCCTGTGGTCCAACCAGTCAGACGCCTCCTCTGGCGTGGCGAAGAATTTCACTACTTCTCCATCCTGGACTCTGAGACGCGCGGGATACATCATGGCGTAGACGAGGCCCTTCTCCCGCAACCGAACTCTCACTGCTGTGAATTGCCTGCGTTGTTTCTGCACCTCTGTGGAGAAGTCCGGGTAGAAGGAGATCCGGACATTATCAAAATAAATGTCTTTCATACGACGGGCCGTTGCCAGTATAACATCCCGGTCTCTATAGTTGAGCACTTTAAAGATAAAAGGGCGCGACGGGGCTCCAGGAGGCAGAGGACGAGTAGGTATCCTGTGCGCCCGCTCCACTGCAAAAGTCCCTGATAGGGTAATTGGGCTCAGGATTTGTTTGATAAGGCGCTCCGTAAATTCCTCAGGGGATGGACCCTCTGCCCTCTCTGGTAAGCCCATAATCCTAATGTTATTTCTCCTATTTCGATTTTCGGCATCCTCCACTTTTGCTGCCAGAGTTTTAACCTGATTTTGGAGAGCCCGGACCACCGAATCCTCACGTTGAACAGTATCCTCCACCTCTCCCAGCCTTCTCTCCACCTCTGTTGTTCTCTCCCGAATCTTATCAATGTCATGTCTGAGGAGAGTTAGGTCGGCCTGTACATGGTCAATTTTGACCGTGAGTGTCGTTTGGCAGTTAGTAATGGCCGCCATAACTTTGGCAAGGTCCACCTCTGTACGTGGAGTAGAGGCCCCAGCTTCTTGGCAGTCTGTTTGGCTCATGTTGTCGAGCATCAACTTAGGAGGGATAGCAGGCCCTGAAGTGCCCGTTTTGCGGCCCATAAAACCTCCTGCAAGCACCACACTTGATAATAAATAGGAAGCGCTTCAGCAAGTGCGGCTGTGGCCTAATACATGTGCCCGGTCCCTTTATACTGCGGCAAACGGAGTTTCAGTGTCCCCAACCAGCGACACACCGCCCCAGGAAAGTGTCCTTAGCAATGCAGGAGAGGAGAAAGTTCTTTACCTGGAGCGCAGGCCTCAGAGGGAGAAGTGCGGTCGTCTTCAGAGCAACAGCCAAGATGGCGCCCGCAGCTCCAAGCGTGCAGGAACCACCGTCCGGTCGGGAAGAGAGGTAAGTCCAAGACACTGGAGTAAGTCCACAAGCTCCGCTCGACCTCCGGTGCAGGTGAGTATAGCGGGATACCGTTTTTCACCGGCACCGCCACCGATAGCACCAGCCAGCTGGTAAGGATGTCCTCTGGGGAGAAGGCCCGGCTCCAAGGTGGCGTCCGGCAGCAGCCGCAGGGCCCAGAGACAGGCGAGCTTTAGGGGGGTCAAGCACAGGGACTCACTGAGGGTCTTTTGATCAGAAATTAGGTTCCACCAGAGCGGATGGTCAGGATACCAACAGGATTATACCGGAGCTGAAGCGACCTGCGTCCTCACTCCATGCCGGTCAGGCCACCCTTTTTAGTGTGTATTAGTGGGAAAAAAGGGCTTATTAGCCGTAGTGTGGTGAAGTGAGAAAATTAAAGACTGTTTTGGGGTGTTTTATTTCCATTTTTATTTATTTGATCTAACAGTATGTCAGACAGAGAAGTGCCAGGCCCTGCACAGGGCAGTGGCAGAGGCCTAAATGTTTCTGGTGCAGGCACAGGTCGCAGCAGAGTAAGGGGGCGTGGCAGCAGGAATGGCAGCGAGAGGCCTGAGCTCCCGGTGTCATCTAGCGGTCGTGTCTTGACCAGCAACCCAGCGGTTCTTGAATGGTTGACTCAGTCATCCACTTCATCCCAAGTGACATCAGACACCCCCAGCCAAGAGTCGGTGGGTTCGTCAGACACAACACTTAGTTGGCATGGCCCAAGAGCATGCCCTGTGCCCTCACCTGCCCTCAACCTGCTTCTGTTCTTTTCTGTTCCCTCAGCCAGAGAAGTATTATATGCTGTGGGCTCAGCTCCACTATACAGCGAGGACGAGCTACTAGAGGACAGTCAGCAGCTACTGCCCAGCCAAGATGTGGAGGAGAAATCCGCTGCTTCCTCCGGTAGGCGGGCAAGAAGTGATGAGGAGAGTGGCGTGGGAGCTGGTGTTGAGAACGGTCCTGACCCAGAGACTGTTGAGGAGGACATCAGTGACGTACAGACAGTACTCGATGATGATGATGTAGCTGATTGCACTTGGGAGCTGGGTCAATTAGGGGCTTCATCATCATCGGGAGAAGAGGGTGGCAGCTTGCCCGTGAGGCAGCGGTGGAGCCAGCAAGTCGCTAGCGTGGCCAGGAGTCAGCAGGGTGGCAGTAGTGGGAGGTGGGAGCCAAACGTGCCCGGGGTAGACCACCCACTTGGCAGGAGCATACCTGACCGGAAAGTACTGGTGCAGGGGTTCACGGAAGCAGCGGCGGTAGCAGTCAGTCAATGCAGAGTGTTGGGGGGTAAAATTACCTACAGTCAAGTCCATAAATATTGGGACATCAACACAATTCTAAAATTTTTGGCTCTATACACTACCACAATGGATTTGAAATTAAACAAACAAGATGTGCTTTAACTGCAGACTGTCAGCTTTAATTTGAGGGTATTTACATCAAAATCAGGTGAAGGGTGTAGGAATTACAACAGTTTGCATATGTGCCTCCCACTTGTTAAGGGACCAAAAGTATTGGGACAATTGGCTTCTCAACTGTTCCATGGCCAGGTGTGTGTTATTTCCTCATTATCCCAATTACAATGAGCAGATAAAAGGTCCAGAGTTCATTTCAAGTGTGTTATTTGCATTTGGAATCTGTTGCTGTCAACTCTCAAGATGAGATCCAAAGAGCTGTCACTATCAGTGAAGCAAGCCATCATTAGGCTGAAAAAAACAAACAAACCCATCAGATAGATAGCAAAAACATTAGGCGTGGCCAAAACAACTGTTTGGAACATTCTTAAAAAGAAGGAACGCATCGGTGAGCTCAGCAACACCAAAAGACCCGGAAGACCACGGAAAACAACTGTGGTGGATGACCGAAGAATTCTTTCCCTGGTGAAGAAAACACCCTTCACAACAGTTGGCCAGATCAAGAACACTCTCCAGGAGGTAGGTGTATGTGTGTCAAAGTCAACAATCAAGAGAAGACTTCACCAGAGTGAATACAGAGGGTTCGCCACAAGATGTAAACCCTTGGTGAGCCTGAAAAACAGGAAGGCCAGATTAGAGTTTGCCAAACGACATCTAAAAAAGCCTTTACAGTTCTGGAACAACATCCTATGGACAGATGAGACCAAGATCAACTTGTACCAGAGTGATGGGAAGAGAAGAGTATGGAGAAGGAAAGGAACTGCTCATGATCCTAAGCATACCACCTCATCAGTGAAGCATGGTGGTGGTAGTGTCATGGCGTGGGCATGTATGGCTGCCAATGGAACTGGTTCTCTTGTATTTATTGATGATGTGACTGCTGACAAAAGCAGCAGGATGAATTCTGAAGTGTTTCGGGCAATATTATCTGCTCATTAGGGGTGCACCGAAATTTCGGCAGCCGAAAATATATCGGCCGAAAATGCACCTAATCCACTTCGGCCGATATTGTTACATATCGGCCGAAAATATGGGGTGTGGGATTTGTCACCCACCATCTGCGGGCGGGCGCCGGGCGGGCGGTTTACTTTGTCACTGCATCTTTATTTTACCTTACAATCGTGAGGCTCTAGTAACTAACAACTCTGCAGGCAGAGCGGAGGGCGGCGTAACGTCACTTACTCACGTGACGCGCCTGCTCCGCCTCCTTCATTCATAAAGTGGGCGGAGCAGGTGCGTCACGTGAGTAAGTGACGTTACGCCGCCCTCCGCTCTGCCTGCAGAGTTGTTACCGGAGCGTCACGATTGTAAGGTAAAATAAAGATGCAGTGAGTGATTAGTCTGCTGTGAGCAGCAGGGCCGGGGCTGTTATGGGTAGGGGGATCGGTCTATGGCACTGCTATGGGGAGGGGGGATCTGTGCACTGTTATGGGGAAAGGGATCTGTGCACTGTTATGGGAAAAGGGATCTGTGCACTGTTATGGGAAAAGGGATCTGTGCACTGTTATGGGGAAAGGGATCTGTGCACTGTTATGGGAAAAGGGATCTGTGCACTGTTATGCCCATAACAGTGCACATATCCCCCTCTCCATAACAGCGCCACCCACAGATCCCCCTCTCCATAACAGCGCCACCCACAGATCCCCCTCTCCATAACAGCGCCACCCACAGATCCCCCTCTCCATAACAGCGCCACCCACAGATCCCCCTCTCCATAACAGTGCCACCCACAGATCCCCCTCTCCATAACAGCGCCACCCACAGATTACCCTCTCCATAACAGCGCCACCCACAGATCCCCCTCTCCATAACAGAGCCACCCACAGATCCCCCTCTCCATAACAGCGCCACCCACAGATTACCCTCTCCATAACAGCGCCACCCACAGATCCCCCTCTCCATAACAGCGCCACCCACAGATCCCCCTCTCCATAACAGCGCCACCCACAGATCCCCCTCTCCATAACAGCGCCACCCACAGATCCCCCTCTCCATAACAGCGCCACCCACAGATCCCCCTCTCCATAACAGCGCCACCCACAGATCCCCCTCTCCATAACAGCGCCACCCACAGATCCCCCTCTCCATAACAGCGCCACCCACAGATCCCCCTCTCCATAACAGCGCCACCCACAGATCCCCCTCTCCATAACAGCGCCACCCACAGATCCCCCTCTCCATAACAGCGCCACCCACAGATCCCCCTCTCCATAACAGCGCCACCCACAGATGAATTTCATTCATGAAAAAGAATTATTAATAAAATCATTAAAAAAAAAGTATTTTAAAAGTATTTGGGCAAAAAGGCAGTTTCGGTTTCGGTTTTCGGTCAAGGGCATCCTGAATTTTCATTTCAGTGCACCCCTACTGCTCATATTCAGCCAAATGCTTCAGAACCCATTGGACGGTGCTTCACAGTGCAGATGGACAATGACCCAAAGCATACTGCAAAAGCAACCAAAGAGTTTTTTAAGGGAAAGAAGTGGAATGTTATGCAATGGCCAAGTCAATCACCGGACCTGAATCCGATTGAGCATGCATTTCACTTGCTGAAGACAAAACTGAAGGGAAAATGCCCCAAGAACAAGCAGGAACTGAAGACAGTTGCAGTAGAGGCCTGGCAGAGCATCACCAGGGATGAAACCCAGAGTCTGGTGATGTCTATGCGTTCCAGACTTCAGGCTGTAATTGACTGCAAAGGATTTGCAACCAAGTATTAAAAATTGAAAGTCTGATTTATGATTATTATTCTGTCCCGTTACTTTTGGTCCCTTAACAAGTGGGAGGCACATATGCAAACTGTTTTAATTCCTACACCGTTCACTTGATTTCGATGTAAATACCCTCAAATTAAAGCTGACAGTCTGCAGTTAAAGCACATCTTGTTCGTTTAATTTCAAATCCATTGTGGTGGTGTATAGAGCCAAACATGTTAGAATTGTGTCGATGTCCCAATATTTATGGACCTGACTGTACTTGGCAGTTTTTTGTTAAGCCGTCGGAGGAGGTGAACATGGCCATTTGTAGAATCTGTGGGCAGAAGGTGAAGCGTGGCCAGGGTGCCAATGTTGGCACCGCGACCAGTGTCAACAAATGCAGCGTCACCATAAAGTGGCCTGGGAGAACTGTGGCTCCGATGTGGTGGTCCAGCCTTCCGCAGCAACCGCTGCATCACCCAGTGGCTCGTACCCGATTTCAGGCAGTCAAGGCCCCACCACCTCAGCCGAAGGGAGCTGTCTGTCCTTCGCATCATCTGCTGGTCCTGATGCTCCTGCTCCTCCTTCTACTCGTCAGTCATTCCGTCAGCAATCGATCACCGAAGCGATTGCCAAGAGACAACAGTATGCGAGCACTCATCCAACGGCGCAGAAGCTAAATGTGCTCAAGGCGAAGTTGCTGGTGATGCAGTCCCTCCCTTTCCAAGTGCTGGACTCTGCACCTTTTAGAGAACTGATGGCTTGTGCTGAGCCGAGGTGGAGAGTCCCAAGCCGTCATTTCTTTGCCAAAAAGGCAGTACCAGCCCTGCACACGTATGTAGAACAGAAGGTGAGCCAGTCCTTGAGCTTGACGGTGTCTGCAAAAGCGCACAGCAACGCCAACGTGTGGAGCTGTAACGGTCAGGAACAATACATGTCATTTATGGCCCACTGGGTGAATGTGGTTCCTGCCCAGCCACACCAGCAACTTGGCCAGGTGACGCCACTTCCGCCTCCACGTTCTCATGCCGTTGGTCCTGCGGCAATGTCCTGCCTCCTCATCTTCCACCGTGTCCTCAGCCTCCACTGCAGGGACAATTCACAGTGCATACCACATGTGCAGGGCACGGCAGTGTCATACTGTTCTTCACCTCGTTTGCCTTGGCGAACGGAGTCACACAGGGGAGGAACTGCTCCGTGTCCTTCATTAATAAATAAAATCCTGGCTTTCTCCGCGACAACTCATAATCGGAACCATGGTGACCGACAACGGGAAGAACATGGTGTCGGCGCTGCGTCAAAGAGGGCTGTGCCATGCGCCCTGCATGGCACACGTGTTCAATCTGGTTGTCAAGTGGTTCCTGAAGTCTTCCACCCGTCTGCAAGACATCCTATGGCCAGGAAACTTTGCTTGCACTTCAGCCACTCGTACACCGCAAAGCACACCCTCCTTGAGCTGCAGAGCTGCATCGGCAGAACGGCATCCCCCAACAAAGACTGATATGCGACGTATCCACCTGTTGGAATTCCACCCTACATATGTTGGATCGACTATGCGAACAGAGAAAGGCTATAAACGATTTCTTGATGATCCAAATGGACAGGAGTACTCCCCTGTGTAACTTCGATGTCAGCCAGTGGCAGCTCATGTGTGACACCTGCTGTTTGCTCAGGCCCTTTGATGAGGCCACGTTATTTGTCAGTCGCCAGGACTACGGGATAAATAACGTCATTCCACTGCTACATGTACTGGAACAGATGCTGGTAAATCTGGCTGGTCGGGGGACTGGAGACGTGGCGCCTAGATCTCATGGCCACATGAGCATTGTGGAGGCTGAACTGGAGGAGGAGGAGGAGGACATTGGAGCACAAGCAACGTGTAGCGAAATCTGTGGTTTTTATACACAGGTGACAGGAGACGAGGAGCAGGAACAGCCAGAGGAGCTACAGGGCGATGAGGAAGACGAGGCAGAGGATCCAAACACACCGTATGCAGTGGAGATGGAGGCAGGGAGTCCCTCAGAGTCACTTGCACAAATGGCCCGATCCATGCTCACTTGTTTGCGTAGTGACAGCCGAATTGTCAACATTCGGCAGAGGGATGACTTTTGGCTCCCCACCTTGTTGGACCCTCGCTACCGGTCCAAAATGGGGGTCTTTTTTACACCCGCTGAGAGGGAGGACAAACTGAACTACTATAGAGACATCCTATGTAGTCAGTTATCCGCTGCCTATCTGCGCCATCGTCCATTCTCTTGCAGGTCTGACCGGGGGCCCTCTGCGCTCAGGTTCATCTGCCATGGCTGCTGTGGCAGAGTGGGGGGAGGAGAGGTAGGAGCAGTTCCAGCTCCATCCGCAGCAACTTGAGTCTAAAGTTGCTGATGAGCAGCTTTCTTCACCCGCCTAGTGAAGAAACTACTAGCAGCAGAAGCAGCTAGACCAGGAGCAGGACCGAACCAGCAGGTGGTGGCATACTTAGACAGTACCCTGCCACCCCACATTGAAGATCCACTGGACTACTGGGCAGCCAAACTAGATTAGTGGCCGCAACTGGCAGAGTTTGCCCTGGAAAAGCTGTCCTGCCCGGCCAGTAGTGTGGCATCAGAGCACGTGTTTAGTGCGGCAGGGGCCATAGTGACCCTAAGAAAAACTCGCCAGTCCACTCAAAATGTGGAGAGACTGACCTTTATCAAGATAAATCAGGCATGGATCAGCCAGATTTCCACCCACCAATGCCTGATGAATCAGACTAGATCATCCATGGTGCCACACCAACACTTTAACAAAAGAGACCGGTTTCTTCTCAGCTACTATTCTTATGCTGCCACCCGCCTGATGCCACACATCTGATGCCAAGTGCTCCTTCTTTCACCCACCATCTTCAGCTGGTACTGGTTTTGCCACCCACCTCCCCACTCTGTCACCAGGTCACTCTGTGGTCTACTGATGCTGCTGACACCTCCACACTATGTCACCTTGCCACTCTGTGGTCTCCTGATGCTGCTTCTATCTCAACACCATGTTACCTTTCCACTCTGTGTCCTCCTGATGCTGCTGCTGCCACCTCCACTCTGTCATAGGGCCACTCTGTGGACTTCTCATGCTGTTCGACACCCTCCCCACTTCATGACTGGGTCACTATTTTGGCTTTCGGCCTGGCTGACAACATCATTTATTTGACCCTTCTTCTGATCTGTCAGAAGGAAGGAAAAATGAGACGCACAACGGATCCTGTCTATGTAACAGCTGTAAGGCCTGCATGACATGGTCCCTATTTTGCATCAGAATTGGCTTATGATTTGGTAGCTGTTGAGGAAGGGTTGAGACACATGAATATATATACATATATGCATGCAAACACGTGCATGCATGTATGATATCTATGCATGCATTAATGGTCACTTTATAGGATGATGTGCGCAGATGTGCCCAGCATCTGGGCACATCTGCCCTTAGTGGCCCACAGGGGCTCATGGTGGCACCTGTGGGAAATATGTGGTCCCTGGAAGCTGTGCCCCCTTATAAGCCCGCTTATAATATATATGTGCCCCTGATAGATATGTATATATATAATCTATGTCCCTTATATTAGTATATACATGTGCCCCATACATCCATACACATGTATATTATGTATGCCTTTCATATATACATGTGTATGGGCCCAAGTATGTGTAAGCATAGAGATGTATGTATGCCCCCTTGTCAGCATACATCTCTATGTATATAATATATGTATAGGTGGGCTTATTGCTGCCCATTCAGACCCCCTGTTTTATATATATGTATATATATATATATATATATATATATATACACATATATATATATATATATACTTGTGGATGTGCCCCAAGCATCTATAAGTATATATATACAGTTAAACTGCCCAGAAGCTCCAATGGATGCCCCTCCCCTCTGGAATATGCCTGCTGGGTGGGGAGAGACCGAGAGATGTGCGATATCCCCACAGGCGGGAGGATCAAAGGATCCCCCTGCCTGGGAGCGCGGGCTGGTGCGGTGCATGGACCTGGCTGCAGGTGTGCATGCACATGCCTGCAGAGCGGGAAAACGGGAGCGAGCGCCGGGGGGTTTAAATAACCCATCGGCACTGCGCTCTGGAGTTGGGGACCGCCCCCTGAAAGTGAGCGCATCCAGCGCTGAAGTGCGGAATCAATTGCCTCCCCCCGATATAGAAGAGAGCGCAGGCAGCCACCCGGGCTGCGCTGCGCTAGGACACAGGACCCCCGACATCCCTTCCTGAAGGAGAGAGCTTCCGGCATTGAAAGTACACAGAGGAACGCAGGCAGTACTCACTTGCTGCTCTGCATTAGCTCCACCAGGCCAGAGGAGGGGAAGACCGAGCAATCGATCTGCTTCAGTGAAGACAGGAAGGAGAGGGAATTGAGCAGTGTGCTGAGTCCTGCTGGATGGCTAAGTAGCACTGCCCCATTAACCCCTTTAGTGCCCTGTCCCCCTGCCCTGCCCAAACACCCCTGCAAGTCCCTGCAGAGTATTAACTCCTTCCCTGATCCCCTGCTTGGCATCAACCCTGTCCTGTCCCTGCAGAGCATTAACCTCTGCATTCCATGTGTTAACCCCTTCACTGCCTGAGCAACCCTTTCCTGTCCCTGCAGAGCATTAACCTCTGCATTAACCCCTATACTGCCTGATCCCTGTTAACCCCTACCATACCAGGTGTTAACCCTTTCTGGGTTACCCCTTGCCCTGCCTTTCCCAGAACCCTGTGTTCCTTGGCCTGCAGCTATTAACCCCTGCAGTGCCACAATTGTGTGATTCACCCTCTTCGTACCCCATAGGGATAATAAATAGAACCACGTGGGTGGGCTGTTAATACTTGTGTGTGTATGGTACAGTTAGTTTGTGGGTGGAATTTGGGAATGTGTAGTGTAGTTTAGTACTGTATATATAGTGCTGTATTGTTAGTGTATTGCGTGCTTAGTGTATTAGGTGTTAATAAATACTGTGTTTTATGTATAACTATCTGTGTAACGTGTGGTTATTAGCGATCGTTAGGTTAGTAAGGCGCATGCAGCTAGCTTAGTGATTAGCGTAAGGTAAAGGCAAAGTATTGTATTATTATTATAATATAAAGGTATAAATGGGCGGAGTCATCAATAGATGGCTCCTCCCATTTATGAATATTATTTATTGATATTTGCATAAATATTGGTGATTAATAGTCCCCCTTTACAGTAGCTAAAAGGAAGAATGGGTACAAAAAAGAGAAGACATGCAAATATTCCATTCACGTGTCATCTCTGTTTTGGATCCACTCCTGTTTTTTTTGGCTTTAGCAATACTGAAGGATTAATGACCAAATGCTGACCAAGTGAAGGCGGATGCTCCACAGACAGGATACATTTTTTGGGGGTTATTGTTCTGACGGATCAGAGGAAAGAAAAAATAATCAGTGACGTCAACACAACCTTACTGCTGACATCCTCTCCACTCTGTCGGGGGCTCTACTTGTATAAGCGTTTAATAGAACAGGTTCTGCAGACATCTATGTGGAATCAGCTGCTGACGGTGTAAAAGGAGTGCGCTTCTTCTTGGGGCTAACATTGACCCGTAAGGCTGAGTTCACACTTGAGTTATTTGGTCAGTTTTGGCCCCGTAACTGCCCAAATAAGTGAAGTGTGCAGTGATCCTGAGAGCGACGCCTGTCATCTGCATGTCATACTGACTTACAGTATTGTTCAACTACCCCAGCAGACTCCCTATGCGTGTTACTGCGTTTTTTAACGCTATTTGCCACAAATAAATTCAGATCAAACCAAGTTTTTTTTTAAAAAATCAGCGAACCGGCCGAATCAAATTTTTGAGAAACTCGCTCATCCCTAAGCAGGACCTTAAGCATCAAAATGGAAGCATTGGTGGATCAGTGAGGTCTTGTTTCTTCTACAGGTGAAACTCGAAAAATTAGAATATGGTGCAAAGTTCATTTATTTCAGTAATGCAACTTAAAAGGTGAAACCCACATATGAGATAGACTCATTACATGCAAAGCGAGATATTTCAAGCCTCTATTTGTTATAATTTGGATGATTAGGGCTTATAGCTTATGAAACCGTAAGTCACAATCTCAGGTACCCTTTGCTCAGGGGATATGGATTAATTAGCTGACTAGAGTGTGACACTTTGAGTCTAGAATATTGAACCTTTTCACAAAATTCTAATTTTAAGTTGCATTAACGCAATTCCTTTTAATTTGCATTACTGAAATAAATGGACTTTTGCATGATATTCAAATTTTTCGAGTTTCACCTGTATTTAACCCACTCTGAGCCCTTTGACACAACTTTTTCCTCACTGCATGACCCCTCACAATTAAATTAGGATTAAAAGTGTTAACACTTACATATGGATCATTTGCACTAGAAAAGTTAAAGCAGCATTACAACTGGTTGCTGTGGGCAACAAGGACGCTTTTTTTTGTGAAAGGTTGCCTTCACATATGGCAGAAAAATCCTATCCATATGTCCTTTCTTTTGCCGTATTTTGCGAATCACTGACTCATTCAAGTCAATGGGTTCCGCATCCGCAGCACAGCATTCACCCGGCCGATGCCTGTGTATTGCGGCCCGCTATTTGCTCCATAAGTGAGGTCAGTTTCCGGTGCATAAAATGTGTTTTCTTCTAAAATATGACCATTTCATGCATTGGCCGGGACTTACTTATGACTATTATTACAAGTCTTTCTCCTGATTACTTGTATCAATAGTTGCAGAAACTGAAATACATTTTATTCATTAACACGTGTAATAAAAGAAAATAAATCTATTTCACCATCCCTGGACATCCACTTACTCTGGATCAAGCGTTTTCATTCCTAAAGGTCCCATCAATTTCTTCTCTACAGCTTCAAGAGCTTTCCATGCATTGGAAGGTGTGAAGAGCTCCGGAGCCTGTAACATGTGGTAACAAGTTTAATACTACAGTCGTGCGATATCCAGGATAATCTATGTATCATCTTTCATCAGGACAGAACGCTAGGTACATAGGCAATCCAGCTTGGATGGCAGCATGAATTAATATCCATGATTTGTTATAAAAGGAGTTTCTGGTTCATGAGTCCACTGATCAAACTTCATAAAAATGAATAAATAAAAATGTAATAAGCTCACAATATTATTTTCCAAGTGACGCTACATGTTCCCTGATCCTTGGTCCCCTTTATATAAAACCTGATGGCATGTCTGTGCCAATTGCTGCCAGCCATGGTGTTGTTTCCGCAGCGTAATCCGCAGTCAAAACGCCAACAACAGCTTCTCCTTTAATTCAGTAGGGAAAATGCCACCATCGGCCCATGGTCTTTTTTCCCCACTGCTGATTTCCAATACGCTTCAGAAGTGGCATGTTATTTATTTCAAGTGGATTTTACCTACGTTTTCCATTGAAGTTAATGAGAAAGGGCTAAAATGGCATATGCCAAAAACACGCTGCTCACAGAGGGGGATCAGCCTACTGAAGATAGCTCTAATCATCAAATGAGGTTTGGGTGCTATTCTTATAAAGAGGCCATCCCAGTTAAGGGCTCTTTCACACCCGCGTTCTTGTCTTCCGGCATAGAGTTCCGTCGTCGGGGCTCTATGCCGGAAGAATCCTGATCAGGATTCTCCTAATGCATTCGGAATGGAGAGAAATCCGTTCAGGATGCATCAGGATGTCTTCAGTTCCGGAACGGAACGTTTTTTGGCCGGAGAAAATACCGCAGCATGCTGCGCTTTTTGCTCCGGCCAAAAATCCGGAACACTTGCCGCAAGGCCGGATCCGGAATTAATGCCCATTGGAAGGCATTGATCCGGATCCGGCCTTAAGCTAAACGTCGTTTCGGCGCATTGCCGGAGCCGACATTTAGCTTTTTCAGAGTGGTTACCATGGCTGCTGGGACGCTAAAGTCCTGGCAGCCATGGTAAAGTGTAGCGGGGAGCGGGGGAGCAGTGTACTTACCGTCCGTGCGGCTCCCCGGGCGCTCCAGAGTGACGTCAGGGCGCCCCAAGCGCATGGATCACGTGATCGCATGGATCACGTCATCCATGCGCATGGGGCGCTCTGACGTCATTCTGGAGCGCCCCGGGAGCCGCACGGACTGTAAGTATACCGCTCCCCCGCTCCCCACTACTACTATGGCAACCAGGACCTTAATAGCGTCCTGGGTGCCATAGTAACACTGAAAGCATTTGGAAGACGGTTCCGTCTTCAAATGCTTTCAGTACACTTGCGTTTTTCCGGATCCGGCAGGCACCTCCGGCAACGGAAGTGCATGCCGGATCCCAACAACGCAAGTGTGAAAGAGGCCTTAGATGGCTGGATATTTAAAGGGGCTTTTAAACACAAAAAAACACTAATGGCATACCAACTAGACATAAACTTATTGTCTGATTAGTAGAGATCTGATCTTTGGGACCACCACTTATCCTGAGTAAGGGGCAGCAATTTAATTCCTACACAGTGTCTGGTCCAGAGGTACTGTGTACGTAAGATACTGAAAGGTCCACTGCTCTTTATAGGGCATCTGTCAGCAGATTTGTACCTATGACACGGGATGACCTGTTACATGTGTGCTTGGCAGCTGAAGACATCTGTGTTGGTCCCATGTTCATATGTGCCCGCATTACTGAGAAAAAATGATTGTTTTATTATATGCAAATGAGCCTCTAGGAGCAACGGGGGAGTTGCCGTTACTCCTAGGGGCTCTGTTTTCTCTGCACTTTGAGTGACAGGGCCAGACACTGTATATGTCATCACATCTGATCCTGTTAAAGAGCAGAGGACGTGGAAGTTGCAGAGAGAGCAGAGCCTCTAGGTGTAATGGTAACGCCCCCGTTGCGCCTAGAAGATCATTTGCATATGTAAAAACCTAATTTTTCTTAGCAATGCGGGCACATATGAACATGGGACCAACACAGATGCCTTCAGCTGCAAAGTGCACATGTAACAAGGCAAACTTGACTTTTTCACTTTTCATGTCCGGTGATCCTCCAAAAATCAAGGAAGACACACGGAAACAAAAACGGAAACGTATCACGGAACAGCTTTTTGTGGAACGCAAAAAAATACTGTCGTGTGCATGAGGCCTTAGGAGGGAGAAACGTTTCTAACCGTGGATTCATCAAGAGAACAAGTACATTTAAAGGGGTTGTCCGAGTCATTTTTTTGTTCTTTCTATGTTTCTAACTAGGCAAATGTAACAGCTTTCCAATTAAGCTCCATTCACACATCCATGTGTGTTTTGCAGATCCACAGATCCTCAAAACACAGACAGCGTTCTGCATTTTGCGGACCACACTTTGCCGGCACTAATAGAACATGCCTATTCTTGTCCACAATTCCGGATTGGGGCCGCACAATAGAAATGAATGGGTCCGCAATTCCGTTCCGCAAAATTGGGAACGAAATTGCGGACGTGTGAATGGACCCTAACTCACTTTATCTCCAGTGGCTGGTTTCTCAGATTTCACTGAGGGTCACATGACCTGTGATGTCAGCTTCTCTCCCTGCTCTGATAATGTTCGTGCACAAGCCTGAGAGAACTGTACACCAGACGTCACTGTGCTGGCCACGCCCCCTGCACTGCCGGCTGCTGCTTATTGCTCTCTCCAAGATTCTTAACCCCTTCAGCTGCACAGAGTCAGGGCTGAAGTGTTTACTGTGTAGCTGCAGGCAGTAAGGAGACAAATGCTGGGCATAGGAGCTGAAAGAGAAGTTCTGCAGAGCATTGCAGGTAGGGGGAAGATCCTGTGTGTATTAGCAGTGTCATTGTACAGCTAGGACTTGTAGTCCTACACATACAACATGCTGCTGAGTCTCCCAGCAGGCAGACATGTCACTCAGGGCAGCACTTGTATTCACTCCCATAGCAGTGCAGGGGGAGGCGCGGAGATTGTTGTTTTAGCAAGTAAACAAAGGGCCAGACGAGAACCAGGGAAATCAGGAAATAGATATTGTTTTTGCCTAAAACTTGCTTAGCTTTATATATTGCTGACCATCAGATTTACAGTGCTATATATTCTTTTTCCATAACTCAGTCAACCCCATTAGGCCTCATGCACACGACAGTTGTTGTGTTCCGTGTCCGTTGTTCCGTGATTTTCTGCGGGCCCATTGACTTTCAACGGGTCCGTTGAAAACTCGGAAAATGCACCGTTTGTCATCCGCATCCGTGATCCGTGTTTCCAGTCCGTGAAAAAAATATGACCTGTCCTATTTTTTTCACGGACAACGGTTCGCGGACCCATTCAAGTCAATGGGTCCGTGAAAAAACACAGAGGCACACAAGATTGTCATCCGCGTCCGTGATCCGTGTCCGTTTTTTTCCTATCATTTTCAAGGCAAACTTGACTTAGATTTTTTTTTGCACTTTTCATGTCTGGTGATCCTCCAAAAATCAAGGAGGACACACGGAAAAAAAAAAACGGACACGGATCACGGAACAACGGAACCCCGTTTTGCGGACCGTCGTGTGCATGAGGCCTTAAGAGAATAGTCTAAGCCCTACTAAACACTCACCACCACCATGGCAATAGGGAAGTTTGGCCGGAGCTGGTAATCACACCAGGGACTAGAGGCTCCATAGCTATCCTTATAAATTCCACGCTTGTGAACCAGGTCTGGACGTTGTTCGTTTGGATCAGAAGGGTTCTCAGAGACGTAGAAATATCTTTCAAAGTGATTTTGTATGTGCTGATTCCACTCATTAAAGGTATACAGCACCTCTTTTCCTGATTATATTAGACACAAGAAGACAAAAATGGTAAAGTTCAATTGTGAAGACAAGATAATGGTTTTATTTGACTCATTTCTATAGCACTGACATATTCCTCACAATCTAAGTTCCCTATCGGTATCTCTTTGGTGTCTTTTGTAAACATACAATACTCCATGCAGATGTTGTCCTTGGTCGGATAAGAACCATGGACCGTGGTGCTGCGAGGCACCAGTGCTAACCATCGAGCCACCGGGCTGGGGATCATTCCGTTGAAAATCCTGCTGAAGAGAACTGAATCTGCTCTTCCTTTCCAGCCTGCGACCATGGATTAAAATCCATAATTGCTTACATGCATGAGAAATGAAAGTTGCGCGATTACAGAACTAGCTAGGTAAAACAATGCTCCATGTGGTCACGTTATTCTGCAATATCTTTCGAGGTTTCTCACCTTCCCTCTGGACTGTGACTCCTTTGTATGGATATACACCCTGCTGATGTAAGTCCCTTAGCCAGCGCACAGTTGATTTGCTTAGGCCGACAATCTCCACAGCAGAGCCATCCCTGAATAGGAAATTAAGGAGTGAGATGTCGCCATCTAGTGTTAGAATATAATCAGCACAGCCTAAAACTTGGAAAGCTTGGAAGCAGCAGCCCAAACAGCAGATATGTACATCAAGGGGAGGATAGGTGGTATTGCAGTAATAGTATGAATAGTGTGATCAGTTTCATATATCTGTACCTTACGTTATAATGGATTCCAGCTCATCAGGTGACATTTGCATCCAACCATAAGATAGCCGCTCCTTTGACAATATACATAGCATTATATTAGGTAGAGAAACTGGCCGGCAGTATTGGTGGAACACGTGTACTTCCAGCTGTTGTCTGCGTTTTCTTTGTACTACTGTTACATGTAAACCTTAACAGCTGCAGTTTGTTGCAGTGTATCAGTGTATGAAATAAAGAGCCACTGATTTGGAGTCCAAGGCAGGCGACTGACTTTTGTTTTTGTATCTAGCTCACGATGCAAATGCATTTCAAATTGTAGCCGAGTGAACATAAGCCTATAGCTATATGGGTTTTCAGACTCCGAATGTGAACACAAATGTTTCCATTCACAGACAGCTGCCATAGATGTTGAAAATGGTTTGCAATTTAAACACAAAGTACAATAATTTTGAACCAACAGCCAATATACAGCATGTAAATCCCCCCAAACTGGTGTTTGGAGGTGCTGTACACCACTTTCACCTTCCTGCTGAGTTGGGCTGTATGGAGGCGTTTCTGGAGGAAAGCCCTGGCAGACAGCAGCTCTCATCCAATTGGAAATTAGTTGTGTTCAGGGCTGTGGAGTCGGAGGCAATTTTGGGTACTTGGAGTTGGAGTCGGCAAAAAATGAACCGACTCAGACTCCTACTAGATTTAAATTGGAATAAAAAAAAGCAAGTTTAAATGTCCCAATTCACAAAAAGTTATAATCAATTACCGTATTTTTCGCCCTATAAGACGCACCTAGGTTTTTGAGGAGGAAAATAAGAAAAAAATAATTTTGAACCAAAAGGTGTGCTTTTGGTGGGTTTTGAACTAATGGTGGTCTGTGGATGACACTATTATGGGGGCATCTGTGGATGGCACTGTTATGGCGTCATCTGTGGATGGCACTGTTATGGGGGCATCTGTGGATGGCACTGTTATGGGGGCATCTGTGGATGGCACTGTTATGGGGGCATCTGTGGATGGCACTGTTATGGGGTCATCTGTGGATGGCACTGTTATGGCGTCATCTGTGGGTGGCACTGTTATGGAGTCATCTGTGGATGGCACTGTTATGGGGGCATCTGTGGATGGCACTGTTATGGGGGCATCTGTGGATGGCACTGTTATGGGGGATCATTGTGGGGGCATCTGTGGATTGCACTGCTATGGGGGCATCTGTGCATGACACATATATAGCATCTTATCTTATGTGTCATCCACAGATCCCCCCCATAACAGTGTCCCTGTGTAGTGAATGGGGGCCGCATCTGTTTCTGTAATGGCAGCGGGGCCCGGTGCCTGCTTCATTCATAAAGTGGGCGGAGGAGGCTCGTGACATAGTGAGCTACGCTACGAGCGCCCACCCGGCCTCCTGACTGCCAAGAAGTTAGTAGTAAGTAGTACAAAAATACGGTACTTCTCTACTGTAAGAATAAAGGCCAATGCATGCAGTCCGTCACGTTACCGCAAAACGAACACGTTAAGTGACCATGAAGAAGCATGCTTTTCATATGCTTCACTATATGGCACGCAACACACAGTTAAGGAGCGGCAATACTTATACTTTCCATTGTGTTGTGTTCCGCTGTTACAGGGAACGCAACGCCCATGGTTAACCGTCCTAGCCTCTCGCTGATAACTGATTAAGTAAATAGGTTTTTTGCAGGACTAGACACTTGTATAAGTGAAGGGAATGGAGGGCCAATAGTTCAAGACTGAAGCTGTAAACCATTTGAAAAACTGCTGTCATTCAGCTAAGGCTATAAAAACTTGTAAACTCAGATTGTTAGCTTAAACTTTAAACATGACTACGGGATTCTACTAGGGAAATCATGTTTTACAATAAATGCCCCTTCCTGGATCCCCCCACTGCCCGATCTTCAGCAGAAGATCAGCACACAAAGGAGAAGGCAGCAGCTCCTAGCCAGTAGTTCTGTGGTAATAACATGTATGCTGCCTTTCTTTCATATTAAATACAGAGGAGTCGGAGTCGGAAGTACTGAGGAGTCGGAGCATTTATCTACCGACTCCACAGCCTGGTTGTGTTAATAGATGAAATAATAGAAGCAAGACAAAGCAGATGAGCACCTTGGTGTGGCTGGGATTCCTTTATTTCGGGCTCTTTCACTTTCCCCCATTTTGTCCATCCATGTCCCACAGTTCAGTCGGTTCCCTCCATACACAAAGCCAGTCACCGGATCAACCCCAGCACTGATGTTAAAACCTAAAAAAAATAAAACAGACATGAAGTATATCATAAGCTTGTTCTTATAGGTCTGGTTCTGGGGGTGAAATAGTGCTGCATTTACAGAACTCACCTTCATCTCTCATGTTCCTGTCAATCTGGGGCCCTGCGTTCCTTTCTCTGAAGTTGATACCTAGTGCATGGCGCTGCAAGGCTTCTTGGATAACCTCATACAGGAGCTGATCCTTTATATATAAAAAAAAAAAAAAAAACATAAAATTTTTTTAGTTTTTTTCTGGAGTTTTTACAGTTTTGTTTGTGTCTTATTTTTGTGTTTTCAGGTAAAAAAACAAACAAACACTAGCTCCACATACTGACGTCTATGGGAAATATTAAACGTACAACAAAAAGGGCACCTTTATTGCAGATCCGCAAAACACAGATGCAGTCCATGTGCAAATTTTTATATTTTTGTTAGATGGCCTAGAGAGAGCTGCGAGAAAGCCGCGGCACTACTGCGAGCGCCAAGGTCTTCTCAAACAGCTGATCCGTGGGGGTCCCGGGTGTCGGACCCCCACAATCAGACACTGATGACCTATGCAGAGGATAGGTCATCATTAAAAATATCTTGGAAAACCCTTTTAATCACGGCATGGCAACATCAACATACTGATGGGAATGCGTTGGCTGGGAACGTGATGCTATCTATGAAATATAGTATTCAAGGTTTTATCCTGTGTGTGCTGGACCATTTCTACCTTGGATTGGCTACGTTGCTGGAGCGAGTCTTGTGCACTGGAGTCTCAGCCTTTTCCCTGGCCAGCTGGACTGCGCTCTTCTTATTTGCTGTGATTTTTTCATGTACTCCTCTCAGGGCCGGACTGGCCTACCGGGAAATTTCCCGGTAGGCCGCTGGCCCTGGGGCCGCTTTAACTTACGCTTTGCTTTTTAGGTTAAAATAATTCTATTGTTTTGTATATTTTTGGATACTTTCACTCTTGTCCTTTGGAAATGTTGAGCAGATGCAGGCATATCTGCTAGGGAACATAATGACACTTAGGCCTCATGCACACAAACGTATTTTCTTTCCGTGTCCGTTCCGGGTTTTTTTGCGGACCGTATACAGAGCCATTCATTTCAATGAGTCTGCAAAAAAAACAGAAGGTACTCTGTGTGCATTCCATTTCCGTAGGTCCGTATTTTCGTTCCGCCAAAAAATAGAACATGTCCTATTATTGTCTGATTTACGGACAAGGATAGAACTGGTCTATTAGGGGCCAGCTGTTCCGTTCTGCAAAATACATACAGTCGTGTGCATGAGGCCTTAAGCAGACTGTCTGCTTCTGCCAGAGGCATTTAACTCCTTTCGTTTTTTTCTTTTTTTTGTGTACCTTAGATGAGGAAACCATGCCTGCTGGAAAGCAATAATGCCTCCTCTAGTTCTCCATTGCGGAATAAGGCCTCATTTCCACATCAGTGTTCGGTCAGTGATTTCCATCAGTGATTGTGAGTAGAGATGAGCGAACTTCTGTTTTAAGTTCGGCGTCTAAAGTTCGGCTTCCGGTTAGCGGACGATCCCGATATGGATTCCGAATTCCGTTGTGGTCCGTGGTAGCGGAATCAATAATGGCCATTATTGATTCCGCTACCACGGACCACAACGGAATTCGGAATCCATATCGGGATCGTCCGCTAACCGGAAGCCGAACTTTAGACGCCGAACTTAAAACAGAAGTTCGCTCATCTCTAATTGTGAGCCAAAACAAGGTGCGGCTCCAAACACAGAACAGGGACAGATCTTTCCCTTATACCTTATGTCTGTGGAGGCTCCAGTCCTGGTTGTGACTCACAATCACTGATGGAAATCACTGACCAAACACTGATGTGTGAATGAGGCTTAGGTCAGCTAGTTTTAATCCTATGGTTGATCGGTTTAATAGGCAACTTGCTGTGAACTAATTGCTCATGCGTTTTCAGCTCCACCTCCGTAAATGATTGAGAGCGAAATGTGGATAAAAGGATATAAAAAGCATACCACTTGTCCTGCAGGCAAATTAGTAGAATCATCCTTGGGGTACATTCTGGAGACGGGACACTTCAGTATTGATATGCCACTAGGCACAAGGTTGCAGTAATCTTGAATACACTGTAGCCACCACCACACAGCATCTCGGCAGTTATATCGGGCGTAGGTGCCTTGGCCAAGAAGGTTGGGGATCAGCCCATGCCTCAGGGTGCCGGCAAATGCAAAAATAATGTTCCTGAGGATACAACAGTTGCAATTAGCGTCACACCTGGAAAGTACAAATACTTTACAAAATGTGTGCATTAATGAAGTGGAAAACAAGAAGACCCCACTATTTAATGGGCTGTAAGAGGAAAAAAACGGAATGTAACAAAACGGCATTGCATGTGTCAGAGTGACATTATTTCCTAGGTGGGCGATTTCCCTGTGACTATGAACTGAAAGCCAAAACTGCACCAAACTGGTATAGAAAATACAGAGCCGGCTATCGAAATATTACAGACATTCAGAACTGCAGTAAAGCAGGACCACAGAGTGACTAGACTGCCCTATGGAAGACGGTGACTGATTAGTCAATGAAATGATGTCTCTATAAACATCAGTGTGAACAGTACGATCGAGCGATTAACACATTAGTTTCCAACCTAGCCTCGATGTGCCGTCCAGTGATCAGCAGCAAACCCCTCAGGGAGATAAACGTGTCTCTGCCCCAACAGCGGAAAATTCCAGAAGAGAAATGAGGAAGCCCTTAGAAATAAAAAATAGAAAACACTATCAGATTTTTTTTAGCCTCTGCACTTTTCTACCTTATTTCTTTGTATTGATTAAAGGGAGTCTGTGGCCCCAATTCTGGACTATTATCTGCAGTAATACAGGAGATACGGAGTCCAGATCGCCATTCATTGACTTACTGCCCCATCCCCCCATTGTCAGCATTCAGGTCTGCACTAAAAAAGCACAGTCCGAACTGCTGAGCTAATGGGGAGGACTCTGCTGAGCTAACATAATGGGGAGGACTCTGCTGTGCTAACTTAATGGGGAGGACTCTGCTGAGCTAACATAATGGGGAGGACTCTGCTGTGCTAACATAATGGGGAGGACTCTGCTGTGCTAACATTATGGGGAGGACTCTGCTGTGCTAACATAATGGGGAGGACTCTGCTGTGCTAACATAATGGGGAGGACTCTGCTGTGCTAACATTATGGGGAGGACTCTGCTGTGCTAACATAATGGGGAGGACTCTGCTGTGCTAACATAATGGGGAGGACTCTGCTGTGCTAACATAATGGGGAGGACTCTGCTGTGCTAACATAATGGGGAGGACTCTGCTGTGCTAACATAATGGGGAGGACTCTGCTGTGCTAACATAATGGGGAGGACTCTGCTGTGCTAACATAATGGGGAGGACTATGCTGTGCTAGCATAATGGGGAGGACTCTGCTGTGCTAGCATAATGGGGAGGACTCTGCTGTGCATACGTAGCTGTCCTGACAATGTAAGTCAGCGCAGCTCTAAACGCTGACAGCAGGAGAACGTGGGGGGGGGGGGGCAGTAGGAAAATAAAGAGGAGCAGTATGGACTTCTTATACGCAGTACTATCCATGTAGTACAGCAGATAATAGTCCACAATTGTGGTGACAGATTCCCTTTAATCAGGTCCCATATATAGCTTCAAGTAAAATAATAATTTTGGAAATATAGAAATAGGAAATTAATAGTCAATGCAATGTAATCTGCCCAGTGCAAGGCCTCAGCAGGCAGTATATGATTTAGGGTAGGTTCCCACCTCTGTTTAACTGACCAGCCTGCCAGAGTTCACTGGATCCACCCTAGCCGAATACCACTGTTCACCGCCAGATCCCATTGACTATAATGGGATCCAACTGGTGCTGGTTTATGGCCAGAAAAGAAACCCGGCATTTTGCCAGAAAGCAGACGGATCCCATTACAGTGAATATGGTCCAATGGGCTAGGCCGATTCAGTGACTTCCAGCAGGCTGTCCTCTGCCGGAACAGTTAGGCTACTTTCACACGAGCGTTTCTATTTTCCGGTATTGAGATGCGTCATAGGGTCTCAATAGCGGAAAAAAACGCTTCCGTTTTGTCCCCATTCATTGTCAATGGGGACAAAACGTAACTGAACAGAATGGAGTGCACCAGAATGCATTCTGTTCTGTTCTCATACCGGAGAGCAAACTGCAGCATGCTGCGGTTTTCTTTCCGTCATGGGACGCGGAGCAAGACGGATTCGTCATGACCCACAATGCAAGTCAATGGGGACGGATCTGACACAATCTGACACAATAGAAAAATGATCCGTCTCACGTTGACTTTCAATGAAGTTCATGACGGATCCGTCTTGGATATGTTACAGATAATACAACCGGATCTGTTCATAACAGATGCAGATTGTTGTATTATCAGTAACGGAAGCGTTTTTGCTGAACCCTGCCGGATCCAGTAAATACGCTAGTGTGGAGGTGTGAATCTAGCCTTAGGCTTCCTCTCATTGATTTACTAGAAATCCCTTTGTCATGCACTGCCCCTTCACCGTGGGTAACACAGTCTATCACTATTACCCAGAGTTCTCCTTTAAAAGGGTTGGACACTTTATCCCAACTTTAACAAATGTGCTGGAAACAGCATTATATTCAGTTTACAGATATACTGTTATAAGGGCATCTGCATTTTTCTACCTTGCAGCAATGGCTCCCTATGTAGTACAATCAGCTCCCGCTGAGAAACAGTGATCCTGCCCCAACATGGCTTCTGGTGGAGGGGCACATAGCTAGACTTGTCTATCAGCGGTCACCATTGTGTAACACTGCGTGCATGCACAGTAAAATGCACTAGTTCACACAGCATATTATAAAACGGGATACCTGCATCCACCACTAGGAGGAGCTCAGAGCATAGGAAAGTATATGGTTACCAATGATACTGTGTCAATGGAAGCTGTAATTAATCTCTTTGTAATGAGCTCCCCCTAGTGGTAGCTGCTGGAAAAGTCAGTAAATCTATGACAGGAGAAGCAGTTCAACGTGAGGCCCCCTCCACCGGGGCCCCTCAGGGTAGGTACTCCACTGACCGACCCCTTTAAGTTGTGTCCCAGGCAAACCACCTAGTAAATGCACAGGAAATATCTCTACTATATTAAAGTAGACTCGTTAGACATACAATTGACCCAGACGCTATGAAACAAGCTGCGATCTTGTGGGCTTAGATTCTCAAAACTCACCAGCTGCTAATGAGGGACAGCACTGCTCCTTCTCTTCTGTAATGTTGTTGGTACGGTATGGCACATCGGTTAGAGAAGGTGACAGGACAGGAAGGGAAGGAAATCGTCCGACTCCGCACATCTGCACTGATCCCAGAGCCAAGTGCTTCACCAAGGTAGACCCGTTCTGGACAAAGCTACGGTAGAGAAACACGCACGACACTCACATAGAGAATGGCCGTATACATCCTGATGTCACCTCAACAGATCAGAAGCTCCGTGCTGCAAGGTTTCATTAGTCCAAGCAAGAAAAGGCGCATAAAACATCAAATGCATTCCATAGTCTGTGACCGAAAGTAACACCCAAAGTAAGCATTTAAAGTATTAAACATTTAGGGGCACATTTATAAAGAACGGTGTTACAGACGCCCCATGCTGGCGGTGGATCCGCCAAAGTTATGAAGAGGCGCAGGCTTCTCCGTAACTTCAACGCATCCAGTTCCTAATGTAAGACAGCTTCCATTTTCTACTTCCATTGGTGACGCCAACAATTTTAGACCTGGCGTGAGCGGAGGAAGTCGCAGATAGTTGCGCCGCCATCTGCGCCTGAAATTCGCCTGAATTTAGGCGCATTTCAGTATAGTAAATGACCCCTTAGTAATTGTAGTTATGGGCAGTTTATACATTTATCGGCATTGAAGCTTTGATGATCACTCAGGAGGAGCTGAAGGGGAGCTCTCTGATGGGTTTGACTGTGGTCTTGGAAGACTCCTTTAACTCCTTCGTGACCAGCCTGGTTTTGCCTTCATGACCAAGCAATTTTTTTTCATCGTTTGCACTCCAAGAGCTAATTTTTTTTATTTGCCCATCAATGAGATCGATTTTTTTATTTGTCCATGTGAGGGCTTGTTTCTTGTGAGACAAGTTGTAATTTTAATGGCATCATTTTGGGGTACACATAACTCAATTAATTTTTATTAACGCTTTATGGGGGGAGGAGATGAGAAAAAACAGCAATACCGCCATTGAGCTTTTATGTTGTAAATGTTGTGACATTCTCTTTGTGGCATAAATACCATGATAACTGTATTCTCTGGGTCAGTACGATTACAGTGATACCAAATACTTATAGTATTTTAAAATTTTACTACTTTTGCACAATAAAAAATGGAAAATGTTTTTTCACTGCCGCATCCCAAGACCCATAACTTTTTTACTTTCATTTCTACAGAGCTGCGTGGGGTCTTGATTTCTGTCAGTCATTTTGGGGTACAAAATACTTTTTAAATCTCATTTCATACAATTTTTGCGGTGAATAAGCAAAAAAAACAAAAAACATAAATTCTTCTTTGCTTTTTGGTGTTCACTGTGCAGGATAAATTACGTTATAATTGTATAGTGCGGGTCGTTACGGACACAGCAATACCAAATATGTGGAGGAGATTTTATTTTTGCTACTTTTTTCATTGGAAATAATTTTTTCAATGGAAAAAGTGTCTTTTTTTTTTGGAGATTTAATTCTTTATTTCACTTTTATTTTTACCATTTATTAGTCCCACAAGGGGACATTGAGATGCGATCCTCTAAGCACTTCTATAATACACTGCACTACTTATGCAGTATAGTGTATTATACGGTCAGTAAGCTACGCCTCTGGCATGTGAGAGCCGAGCTCTGGAAATCCAAGCAGCACTTAGACTAAGCTGCTGTAAAAAGGTGGCGGCCTACCGTGAGACTCCTTAGTGACCACCTATGCGCCTTTTTACAGAGGTCACAAAGGGGCCTCAGGGTTAACTAAAACATTAAAAAAGATCCAGATTAGTCAATACAACTTATTGATTTGTATGTCTCATACCTGGACATTTGTTTCCAAGCCGCTTCCAAAAGGGTTGTGTATGCTCCCACCAAAATAGCATCAAAATAGCATGGAATCAGATAACGTGGAATCTGCTTCAAGTAAGAGAACATTGCTGCAAACCATTTGCCCACCTTGAAAACAAATTCATAATTCATTTTAATGAGATCATTAGACATCTAGGTCAGCTTATTGCATGAACTTGTGTAATATTTTATTAGTTACGACTGCATCTGTGGATTAATTCAGACACTTACTGAGAAAGAAGATTGTAAAGCTACATTAACTGTCTATATACTGTATTACTGCTTACATCTGCACATGGTCCTCCACGAGCAATAAGGCGATCGCTGATGTAATCAATCATCCAATCTCCAGACCGAAGATTATCACAAAATGGATGTCCCAAATCATTTTTAGGTCTCATGTCAGCCATGACAGATAATAAACCTGGGAACGACATGAAATAGTTGTTAAAGCCGCACTATATAAAGACATTCTATGTAATGTACAGACAACATAATCGCTGGCCAGTACAGAATGAGCTGATATTTTACCTCTTCAATTGTACACTTGTCCTTTTATTATAACATTCTACAGAACGACATTTACATATATATATTATTATCCTAGGTATCCCCCTCTGCGGTGAAATCTCAGAAATTACTGTCAGCTTGCTCAGACTCATGGCATCCTAGAGGAACATAGTATAAATGTACAGGGTATAATCAAAGGGGTTGTCCGATTTCGCCTATTGATGGCTCATTCTCAGGATAGGTCATCAATATTAGATCGGCGGGGGTCCGACTCCCAGCATCCCCGCAGATCAGCTGTTTGAAGAGAACGCAGCTCTCATGCTCTCTTCACTGTTTACCTGCCTGCCGTCTACACTGCAGCGGCTAGCAGTGTACAGGTGAAACTCGAAAAATTAGAATATCGTGCAAAAGTCCATTTATTTCAGTAATGCAACCTAAAAGGAATCGCATTAATGCAGCTTAAAATTAGAATTTTGTGAAAAGGTTCAATATTCTAGGCTCAAAGTGTCGCACTCTAGTCCGCTAATTAATCCATATCCCCTGAGCAAAGGGGACCTCAAAATTGTGACTTTGGGGTTTCATAAGCTGTAAGCCATAATCATCCAAATTATAACAAATAAAGGCTTGAAATATCTCACTTTGCATGTAATGAGTCTATCTCATATATTAGTTTCATCTTTTCAGTTGCATTACTGAAATAAATGAACTTTGCACAATATTCTAATTTTTTAAGTTTCACCTGTAATTACAACTCCGCCGTCCTGATCTCTTTAATGAGAAGAACCAGTTGTATTTACACTCTGTCCCATTTAAATGATTAGCACGGAGGTGCCGTAATTACACCTGCTCGCTGCTGCAATGTCGATGGCAAACAGGTATAAAGTGAAGAGAATGCAGCGTTCATATGAGCACTGTGTTCTCTTCAAACAGCTGATTTGTGGGGTGTCATGAAACAAGACCCCCACGGATCTGATATTGCTGACCTATCCTAAAAATAGGTCATCAACGTTGGAAACCGGATAACTCATTTAATGAGGCAGAAGGTAAGGTTAGGGTACTTTCACACTAGCGTTTTTGTTTTCCGGTATTGAGTTCCGTTTATCCTAATGCATTCTGGATGGAGAGCATTCCGTTCAGGATGCATCAGTTCAGTCCCTCTTACGTTTTTTGGCCGGAGAAAATACCGCAGCATGCTGCAGTTTTCTCTCCGGCCAAAAATCCTGAACACTTGCCGGAATGCCGGATCTGGCATTCTTTTCCATTGAAATACATTAATGCTGGATCCGGCCCCAAGTGTTCTGGATCCGTTTTTTCGGTCCGTGAATGCGCAGACCTTTAAAAATGTGAATACCGGATCCGTTTTTCCGGATGACAACCGGAAAGACGGATCCGGTATTGCAATGCATTTGTCAGACGGATCTGTATTCGGATCCGTCTGACAAATGCATCAGTTTGCGTCCGGATTGCCGAATCCGGCAGGCAGTTCCGGTGACGGAACTGTGAAATCCTCTGCCGCAAGTGTGAAAGTACCCTTACATACAGTCTATGACAGTACGTGAAGAAACAAAGGCTGTAAAAGAAAACACGCAGTTAGGCCACAGTTTGTATCCATTGTGGTATTCAGATCAGGAAAACATTTGGGGCTTTGATTACGTTTTTGCTTTAAGCCACAATTTAAGTTTATTGTAGACCTGTTAATCCAATAACATTAAAGGGGTTCTGCACTTTCATTTAACTGATGATCTATCCTCTGGATAGATCATCAGCTTCTGATCGGCGGGGGTCCGACACCCGGGACCCCCGCCAATCAGCTGTTTGAGAAGGCAGTGGCGCTCCAGCAGCGCCACGGCCTTTTCACCGGCCCACTGACGTCACGACTAGTATCAACTAGCGTGGGCGGGGCAAAGCTCTGTTCACTTGAATGGAGCTTAGCCCCGCCCACGCTAGTGGATACTAGTCGTGACGTCAGTGGGCCGGCGATAAACAGTGAGAAGGCCGCGGCGCTGCTGGAGCGCCGCTGCCTTCTCAAAACAGCTGATCGGCGGGGGTACCGGGTGTCGGACCCCTGCCAATCAGAAGCTGATGATCTATCCAGAGGATAGATCATCAGTAAAATGAAAGTGCAGAACCCCTTTAAAGATTTAGTAAAATGGCAATAAATATTATAGAAAGTGTATTACATAAAAATGTATTGACTTGAGCAATGACAAAAACAATCCTATCAAGAAGGATGAAAAACACAACGATAAATAAACTCGATATTCAACTTATTTTTTGTTTTTTATTTAAAAAATACACATTCTTCCACCAACATTGAAGTATAGCCAGTACACAGATTAAAGTACAATAACCTCACCTTGCAGACCAGCATATTTTAAAGGGGTCCAGTTTGGTACGTTGTAACAACCACCCCCATCTTCCTGCTCCTCTGCATCACAGCGATATAGTACTTGGTTAAGGTCAGCCAAAGAAAGCTTAGACGCAATGCTAAAGGAAAAAGGATCAACCATTTATAATTAGAAATGATGAGAACATCATGAAATTGGGGATTACATTTTACACAGACATTCTAATCTAGATTATATCCACTATGGATTGTGAACATAAATGCTAGTCTTTGTAAGGCTGAGGTCTACATAAAGACCGTAAAAAGAAGCATTTAGGACACTGGCGAAGCAGAGCATAAGCGGTGTGCGATTCATTGACTTCCCTGAGGCAGAGGCCTAGACATGTACTGCAGCAAATGTATATATCGTTTGTGACCAACTTAACATTTCCATTACTAGACGGGCACGTTAACCAGCGAAGCCACGGCACCATGTGAGATGACATGTAGAGAATTGCAGGCAGTAAGTATGACGCTACTTGTAAAGAAAGTATGAAAACGAATTATACATTTTTTCAAGAGCTTGAAAGCCATATAAAGCTGAGATACAACATCCTGTAGTCTGCTTACAGGCTCACAGAGAAACTTACCCCGGCTGGAATGCCATATTAGAAATCTGACTGGCTGAATCTTCAGATTTTATCTTGGATGTGCTGGTTCACCTTCTTAATGCAAAACATGCGCACTGCTAAAGCAAGTCGTTTTGGCACTGTACTACACCAACAGTCTTGACATGTCATAGCGACATATCAAAGGTTTTGATCGGCGGTGGTCTGAACGCTGAGACCCCTGCCGATCACTAAAATGAGGAGAGAGAAGAGCTCGCTCTCCTCACTTCATGAGACAGAAGCGGGAAGGACTCAACAGAAAGTCTATGGGCTGATCTCAATTCTGCCTCCTGCAGCGATGGGAGAGAGCGTGCCATGTAAGGGCTTCTCTCTCCTCGTTCTAGCAATTGGTCGGGGTCTCAGCACTCAGACCCCACCAATCAAAACTTTTGATATGCCGCTATGACAAATCAAAAGTTTTCCAAAGTCCAGTGCCACTTTAAGGGAACCGTATACCTACAGGCTAACTCTCGCAGAAAGACAAACAGCACACAGGCCCATAGACATCAGATGAAAGTTTACGTCGCGCAGTTTTGATTGTTTCAGACAACTGACTTTAGTTAAAGTCGAAGCCTGACCTCTGCTGATTTTTAGCTCTTTAGTAGCTTCTACCATATATAGCTGGGGTTGCAGTCTGAAATATCATACTTAATATCACACTTAATACTTGTTTTGGATTAGAAAACCAATTTTTGCCCAACTACAGGAATCTATGTTCATTAGCTAGTCACCCTCATAAGTAGGACTACACGCATAAGCCTATGGTATAACTAAAAAGTAAATACCTATAAATTACTACCAGACCGCTTATAAATCAATATCAATTTATTACATGATTGCAAAAACATATATAACCTACATAATTAAAAAGGAGTATAAGTGCAAGGAAAGGCCGGCATCATCTGGAGGAAGCACACAGCGGATACAGAGTTCATATATATGTCCATATACACAAAAGCATAAATTCACAATAAAGTGCAAGTGCAATTATATCACATAACAATCAAATGGACAAAGAACAGTTACCCATGCTGTGCTCCCTCCAGGATGGCGCCAGCGTTACGGCGAACCTTCGTCTGGGAGTCTGGTGAATTTATGCTTTTGTGTATATGGACATATATATGAACTCTGTATCCGCTGTGTCCTTCCTCCAGATGATGCCGGCCTTTCCTTGCACTTATACCCCTTTTTAATTATGTAGGTTATATATGTTTTTGAAATCATGTAATAAATTGATATTGATGTATAAGCGGTCTGGTAGTAATTTATAGGTATTTATTGATTTATTTAGTTTTGGATTAGGATTGAGGTCTTTTATCTGATGCATAGGCTGGGGATACATGGTGATATGTGTAGAGTGAAGATCGCAATGTCACATTGCAACATCAAAAGTAATGACTGTCCGTGGGGTGGCAATGTGACATGCTATGACCGCAAAGTTGGAAATCAAATCAGCAGCAGAGTTCTGGTTGTAAGTCGCATGTGCGTTTACCATCACAGACCATGGAAGTCAAGTGCAACTGCCATATGCTTGTGACTTTTTCTGTCATTTGGCTGTGTTTTTACAGACAAAGCACTGCTCTAAAATTGCTGGGTGACAGCCAGATGCCGATAAGTCGCACCAATGTTTTTGGTTACACAACTTCTCAGATTTGCTGTCACGTGGCGCGTCAGCATGTAATCCGAGCCTTCTAGCTAGGTATGATAGTAATCAGTGACAGAAAGAATAGGATAAGCGGCAGATAGCAATCACACATAATAAAAGAATAACATTAATTCTGGGTATAATACTCACCTTTCAAATGGAACCGTTAAGATTGGATATTGTTGGTCGTCTTCCAGACTGCCTGACCTGAAATGTGGCCGGAACTGGATCAAATGATTGCGCAAGATGCCCACAGATTTCTGGGCACTGGGATCCAAGCTTACCCTGCATCAAATACAAACATAATGAGGCTAATTAATAAAGTCATTGCATAAGCTGAATTAAATAGGGGTGAAGGAATATAATAAAGAGAGTAACCATGTATTATCTTTTATGTTATAGTGCACCACACTAAAACACAGGCAATTTGATACCAACATAAAAAAATAAAGATGTTTTTTGAGTTACAAGTTCCAGTCCTAGCACTCCAGATAATACAAGTGGATGGGTGCGTGCCTTCGAGAGGTTAGGTCCCACTCTACCAAAAATTGATAATTTAAAACAAAAAGAAGATGGAGACAGAATTCTAAATCACTCCGCTAGATTTAAAATGCTGTCTCCATCTTCTTGTGGCTTTATGCTCCAACCTTGTTCAGCATTACACTAGGGATATCGTGTGACTCCAAATTATCATCCAAATCAATAGTCACATTATAATTACCTTGAAAAGTGGCACTTCTATTTATGTGTATGGATACGGATGACGTCAGTGCTATGGCTGTACGCAGTGCCCCTCTATTTACAGTAAACTTGAAGAGTTTACACCGCACAATTGTCAGGCCCATTAATGGGAACCAACATTACTATGAATGCTGTTTCCCAATAATCTGCCCATGAAAAACTGCCCATACACATTCAATAGCTCTACGTCTCCCTCCCGGCTTCCACATACACGTTTGGCCGAGTGCATGCTACGGGGAGAGCGCAGAAAGCTGCTGTCAGACACTTCTGGAGCCGGCTTATTTCCCTGGAGAGCAAAAGGATCTAACCATAATATTCATTTCGCCCAATCCTCGTCTCCCCCGACATCATCAGTTAGGGGAGAGTTGGAAGCTCCCCAAATACATTTGTTTCTGAGAACAAAGGGTTCGGCCGACAAAAGTATAATGTGTATGGCCAGCTTCAATGTGCTGCCGATCACCAAAACTCTGTTCACACAGCTCAAGCTGCTGCTTAGAAACAAAGATTATGTATATACAGTACAGACCAAAAGTTTGGACACACCTTCTCATTCAAAGAGTTTTCTTTATTTTCATGACTATGAAGGCATCAAAACTATGAATTAACACATGTGGAATTATATACATAACAAACAAGTGTGAAACAACTGAAAATATGTCATATTCTAGGTTCTTCAAAGTAGCCACCTTTTGCTTTGATTACTGCTTTGCACACTCTTGGCATTCTCTTGATGAGCTTCAAGAGGTAGACCCCTGAAATGGTATTCAAACAGTCTTGAAGGAGTTCCCAGAGATGCTTAGCACTTGTTGGCCCTTTTGCCTTCACTCTGCGGTCCAGCTCACCCCAAACCATCTCGATTGGGTTCAGGTCCGGTGACTGTGGAGGCCAGGTCATCTGGCGCAGCACCCCATCACTCTCCTTCATGGTCAAATAGCCCTTACTTTCAAAGTTTTCCCAATTTTTCGGCTGACTGACTGACCTTAATTTCTTAAAGTAATGATGGCCACTCGTTTTTCTTTACTTAGCTGCTTTTTTCTTGCCATAATACAAATTCTAACAGTCTATTCAGTAGGACTATCAGCTGTGTATCCACCTGACTTCTCCTCAACGCCACTGATGGTCCCAACCCCATTTATAAGGCAAGAAATCCCACTTATTAAACCTGACAGGGCACACCTGTGAAGTGAAAACCATTTCAGGGGACTACCTCTTGAAGCTCATCAAGAGAATGCCAAGATAACGTAGCGTAGCGGTATGACGTAGCGGAGCAGCTGCGTGGGCGTACTGCACGTCCGCATGGGTACCGCCCCCTCACCCACCTGCCTCGTCCCGGCATCTCGGCGCCCTCACCGCCTCGCTCCCTCCAGCGCGGTCTATTGGTGTTGGACTGAAGCCGTGAACTACCTGCCACGACACCGGCTGTGTGCGGGGTGAGAGACCGAGCGACCGAGTTAAGACCTAGGCGCACACCTGCACGCCTGCCAAGCTGCTGGGTAGAGGCCCTGCTATGTCCTGGAAAAGGTTTGCTACGGACAGAGGTGGCCCCCGGGAAAAGTGCCTGACGTCCGCCTGATGCCTGATCGTATCTGGGTGAGCATAAGAGGCCGCTGAGAGCTGGGACTGCGGATTGTAAGACCATCGTCGGCGGATTGCTGTGTACCGGAGACGTTTACTGGCGGTGATACACCCTCCCTGGCCGCCTGGCTGAAAATTGGTGAGATCGCTCCTGTTTTAACCTATCCACTGTCACCCCTCCTTATTAATTAACGTTCAATATACTAACCCTGTGTGAAAGGAGGGTTGCCGACCGATTGATCCGGTGTGGTCGCTGGTTATTATATCCGCTGGGGCCACGGCTCCGGTGTACCCTGATGAAATGGCTATGCGGGACGGCTCTATACCAATCCCCGTGAAGCGGATAGCCGGAAAATGAGGGTTGGAATCCCTGGTACAGTGGTATGAGCTAGCTGGGTGTTACATGACTCTCTTATTCTTCAACTGCCTTGCCCTCTAACGGCTAAAGTCTACATTTATCTCTCCCGGTGATGCAAAATCAACCACATGGTTGTAGGAGCGTGGAGTTATAGGGGTCTACTGCTTGCTATTTCCCCCCATATCAAGTCAACAGGGGCTCCTTTAAGCAGACGGGCCAAGATTGGCTGGACTGTCCCTGCGACAATCCGTGTTGCGGACTACATCTAATTATATTGGAACTTCAAGGGAGGATATTACCCGTTGATTCCAATTTGGGGTCCAATTGTCAAAAGGTCAAATCGGGGACTCAAATTGTTATAAACAGTGGTGTATGCGGAGAGCGGCGAAGAGGACCGGGACCCACTTGATTACTGACTCCACCTGTACCATTGCTGCGAATAGGTGTCTAACCTCCGTCAACACCACCTTCCGCACGTTATTGCTGGGCAGGGCTCTGACACTTATTGATTTTATGTTATATGTATAATTGTCTTTGCTTTGGATATTTGCACGTGTTTCAGCCCGCTAGGTCCTGGCCGGTTGGAAGGGAGAGGGGACGCTTGGTATAGGTCGATGCTGGTATACCCCTCCTAGACTGGCTTGGAAAAATCAATGCTGGGTATACATATAACTCCATTCTGTAATTGAGTATAATGTTAGTTAGACAACCAGTGGTCGACCCGGTGCTGGGATATTTGTGATAGGGGGCGACATTGTGAGTTGGCCGCTCCTGGGATACTCCGCCTCCCTTATCCCTCCCCCATTTGTTTTATACGGTGTACCCCCGTTCACTAGGTCTGAGACAATATGCCACCTAAATATAACAGGAGATCTGGGGGCATGGGATCCCCTAAGGCGGGTGATGGTAATAGCCCACAGGCGAGAATGGACAAATATTTGAAATCACCTCCACCCAAACATATCGGGGGGGGGGGGAAACATTAGAGCCGGTGGAAGTGCAGGCAGACCCGCCGGTGCAGATAGAACAATATATGGGACTTGACAGGGGTAGATTTGACACCATAGAGAATAAGTTGGCGGACATACTGTCGGTTGTTCAGATCACTAACCAATCAGTCTCAGATATCTCCACCACTGTACAGACACTACAGGCGGAGTTTATTCTTATTAGAGACGACATGAATAAAATCAGAGCCGGCATCACACATGTAGAAACCGGGCTATCGAAGGTCAAAACAGAACAGCGACAGATGACTATAAAAATAGCCGAATTGGACAAAGAAAATAAACGGATTAATGCGAGATTAACAGATATGGAGGATAGAGCACGCCACAACAACCTGAGAATAGTGGGTCTTCCTGAGGGTGTAGAGGGGGGGAACCCCGTAGAGTTTATACAAAAATGGCTGACTGACATGCTGGGAACCCGTGGGGACATTCCTGCACTCTGTGTTGAGAGAGCGCACAGAATCCCCGTTAAAAAACCCCCGCCGGGTGGCCCCCCTCGATCCCTCTTAATTAGAATATTATCCTCTAGTGATAGAGACTGGGTGCTTCGGTGTAAGAGGGAATTAGGAGAGATTGCCCTTAATGGACATTTGATACAGATATACCCCGACTTCTCCAGGGACACTCAAAATAAGCGTAGGGAGTATTTCGATATTAAGAAAAGGTTACGAGATGGTAATATTAAATACTCTATGTTATACCCCGCTAAGCTAAGACTGGTCTATAGAGACACCGTAATGTTTTTCCATTCACCCAAAGAAACACTAGAATGGCTAGACACCGTTAGGGATTAGATATTAAGATGCAGGCTGATGCGGTGAGAGGCTGACCCGACGTAGGGGGTGGGGGGACATTGGGGGTGGCCCATGGACGGATGGGCGAAATGTAAGAGGTTGACAATGATGCTTTCCATCAGTGAACCAGTAAGGGGGATGCGGTGGGGTGGGGGAGTAGGGGGGGGTGCGTGAGACGGGGTGGGATGCGGGGATCGGGTGGGGGTGGGTTCTGGCCTGGTTGCGGCTGCCCTTGGGGGGCGACGTACGCTTCTTTTATAGCTCCATGACATGACGAATAATAGAGTTATGATATGGAATGTGCGTGGACTGGGTGATAGAACGAAACGGGTTGTGGTCTTCGATCTGATTATTCAACATCTTCCCGCAATAGTTGCCTTATTGAAAACGCATGCCACACCTGATATCCCAGAATATCTAATAAAGAGATGGGCGGGGCATCAGTTCCACTCCGGCTTTTCGTCATATTCCCGAGGGATCAGTATACGTACATCAAAGCATTGATTTTATCCTACTGGACCAATCGATTGATAGAGATGGGAGATTCATCTTCCTCTATGCTCAATGGAACGGCAGAAAGTATGTCCTAGCTTTCTTGTATATCCCCCCACCATTCGCAATGACAGTCCTAAATCAGTTGACGGTTTTCATGTATAATAGAGAGCGGTCCCGGTACTAATATGTGGCGACTTTAACTGCGTGCTGGACCCGGCGTTGGATAGAATTTCAACTGCGGGGAAAAGTTCGCAGGGAAAGCACGCCCTACTTCGAGGGTTTTGTGAGGAGATAGGACTAATAGATGTCTGGCGATGGCTTTATGGTCACAAACAGGTGTTCTCTTGCTTCAGTAAAGCATATAGTGCTATGTCCAAGATTGATATTGCCTTGGCCAATGGTGAGATGCTCGACTTCATTTTAAAAATGACATATGAGATCCACGGCATCTCCGATCATTCACCGATTTTACTGGTGATGAAGATCGGGCAACAAGCCGGGACTATCAGACCGTTCAGATTGAACGAGCACTGGCTAACCATACTAAACGACTCCGTAGGGATTGACAAAGAACTTATACAATTTTGGCAAGAGAACATCGGCACAACACATGTCCATTTTGTTTGGGATGCCATGAAGGCGTTTATCCGCGGGCTATACTTCTGCAGAATAAAAAGGAAGAAAAATGAATTCTTTAAAGAGCAAAAAAATTTGGAAGCAAACATTGCATATTTAGAGGGTTGCATCCGAATACATAACGACGCGAGCACACGCACTAAGTTAAAATCCGCTAAAGACCACTATATAACCTATATGAGGAAAAAAGCTTGCAATCAATTATTTTTTATGGGCTATAAACACTTCTGTGAGGGCGGTAGCCCGGGTAAGCTATTGGTTTCTATCATAGCAAATCAAAAGCCCCCCCAAAAAATTAGACAAATACTGACAGGTGACGGGCGCAGATTGGAAAGAGGAGTGGAGATGGAGGGAGAATTTTTGAAACATTTCAGCAATCTTTACTGTTCCGGAGCGGATGATACGGAGACCAAGATAGACGATTTTTTAAAACAGGTCAAGATCCCGGTACTGTCGGATTCGGACTCGGCCCCCTTGAGCGCCCCAATTTCTCTGGGTGAGCTACAGGCGGCTTTGCATGAGACCCGGGGCTCTTCGGTGCCCGGATCGGATGGACTCCCGTTTGGCATATACAAGAGCCATGCGGGGGTGCTCCTGCCCGGGTTGCTGCAGGTCCTGAATGAATCTAGCAAATGTGGCAAGCTGCCCCCGTCCTTGACGGAGGCAACTGTTACGTTGATCCTGAAGAAGGGGAAAAATGGAAACAAAGTTGATGATTATCGCCCTATATCGCTGCTTAACGCAGTTTATAAAATAATTGCAAAGGTTCTCTCTAACAGGCTAAAAAAAGTAATAGCTGGCCTAGTCCATACAGAACAGACAGGGTTTATCCCCGGGCGACAGATCCAGACCAATATACGCCGGACCATTCTCAACATTCAGATTGGAGGGGGGGAGGACCGCTCCATCCTGTCTTTGGACGCCGCTAAGGCGTTTGATCGGGTGGAGTGGTCCTTCCTCTGGCGCGTCATGCATAGGATGAATCTGGGTCAGGAATTTATTGGATGGGTCAAACTGCTATATAGCGGACCAACGGCCAGAATTAATGTTAACGGGGTGCTTACCCCTGCCGTCTCCCTAAAGCGGGGGACACGATAGGATGCCCCCTCTCTCCACTCCTCTTTTCAATTTTTATGGAACCCCTCGCCTGCAGGATACGGGCTGAACCTAGTATAGTGGGGTTTGGGGGGAAAGGGATGGACAATAAGATCTGTCTATATGCAGACGACGTATTGCTCTATCTGAATTACGGATGGAGAAGCGTCCCAGATGTTATGCGGATAACAGAGGAATTTGCTAGAATTGCCGGATATGAGATAAATTGGGTAAAGTCTGTACTCTTCCCCCTGAATCGGATGCCCCCCTTGAATGATCTCAGGGTCAGAATTATTGCCCCAACAGACCACTTAGACTATTTAGGGATAAAAATTGGCAGCACCATCAGGGACTACAATATATTAAATGTTACCCCCCTAGTCGAGAAAATAAGGGAAAAAATAAGGGTTTGGCAGAAACTTCCGCTCTCGCAGATTAATAGAATTGCGTTGATTAAAATGGTTCTGTTGCCTTGGATATTGTACACGGTTAGCTCTTGCCCTGCCTGGATCGAGGATAGTGTTTTTAATCTGATTGATCGATTGATAAATGATCTGATATGGGGCAGAAAAAGGGTCCGCATTAAGCTACAATACCTGCGAATGGCGGCAAGTAACGGTGGCCTAGGCTTGCCTCACTTTCAAATCTATTACTTGTGTTCACAACTACAGTGGTGTGTCAATACGGGGGATGGAGTACTATTATCCCATATTTTAGGGCAACGTCAACAGCATACATACAATATATTCAGCATATTGGAATCCGGGCTTCTGGAGTGTGCAGATTTTTTCTGTCCCATCGGGGCAGCGCTACAGAAGACCTGGAATAAAATTAAGGTACTCACCCAGGCCCCTCAAGTCCTGGATTTTACCCCGCTATGGGACAACCCTGCGTTAACAGAGTTTTTGGCCCTTAATGAAAATGACTATTGGACTCGGAGAGGTATTACGTTATTTTCACATATATACACGAAAGGGAAAATTAAATTAATAGGGGAACTGTTTCAGCAGACACCAATAACTGCATTAGAACACTATAGATATTTCCAATTACAACATGCATTAGCATGCAGACTTAAAAAAATACCTTTGATAACAACCACTCAGAGGTTTTTATTATTTTGTTATAATATAGTAGGGAATAAAGTTAGGGTCTCATTAATATATAGGAGATTTATCGAGGAATTAAGCACGGTCACTAAATTTAAAAGTGTAGATAAATGGAAGGTGGATATAGGGGAATGTAACCCTTCACAATGGCGGGAAATATATCAAAACATTAAGAAGGCTTCCCTCTCACGACAACACCGGTTGACACAATTTAAAATAATACACCGTTTATATGTTACCCCGAGTCTCTTATCTAAAATGTATAGTAACAAGGGACAAGAATTTAGTTGCTTGAAATGCTCTCTTGTAGCTGCAGGGTTTGTACATATGCTGTGGGATTGCCCAGTTATCAAGACCTTTTGGGGCAGCATATTTCAGGAGATGGCGGCACTAAGCGGGAATAGCCCCCCCTTAACCATCCAAGTAGCTGTGCTTGGACTTCTCCCCCCCCCCCTTCCCCCGAGTACAAAAAAAAAACTACCAAAAACGAACAGGTTTACTGGCTGAAGGGATTTCTATTGGCCAAGGTAATAATCTTGATACAATGGGTGAAAGATAGACCGCCAACAATAAATGAATGGCAAAGCTTAATGGCAAGAGTAACAGACTTTGAGTGTATGAAACGGCGCGGGATGAGCTATATTACAGAAATAGGTTCATAGACAGGGGAAGTGGCGAGAAGAAATATCCGGACTGGAACTGATGACCCCCCATTCTCTGTGGCCAAGCCCTAATATAAATAAATTTTCAATCACCTCTAAATAATAAATAATCATTATAACTAGTCCACATTAAATAGGATCTGGCCCTATGAAGGTCCGAGAAATACCCAAGAGAGGGGCATGAGCGTCCTACCGCCCCTCGTGGCGGCCGTACCAGGCCAGGTATGTTGGGTGGGGGGAGTGGGGGGGGGGGGTTGGCTTTGTTTTGATATGTGTGACAGAGAATTGACATTAATTTAGGGTATCTTTTGATTTAGATGCCTTTGTATGTATGTACGTTGCCTAGCACCAAAGTAACACATTGTTTAAATGTACCTGTCATACGTGCTCACTCTCTGTGACCAGATATCTTTTTTACATTGTTTTTATTTAAGAAAAGCAATAAAGACATTTAAAGAAAAAAAAAAAAAGAGAATGCCAAGAGTGTGCAAAGCAGTAATCAAAGCAAAAGGTGGCTACTTTGAAGAACCTAGAATATGACATATTTTCAGTTGTTTCACACTGAAAATTCCACATGTGTTAATTCATAGTTTTGATGCCTTCAGTGTGAATCTACAATTTTCATAGTCATGAAAATAAAGAAAACTCTTTGAATGAGAAGGTGTGTCCAAACTTTTGGTCTGTACTGTATATATATGCAGTAGCCATCACTCAACCCAATACAGTGGAGGTGATTGCTGCATGTAAAGTCAGCTCATATCTCCACTGACTTATGCAATGTTTGATGGAATAAAAGTGATCCTTTAACCCCTTAAGGACCTCCGCCGTAAAAGTACGGCGGAGGTGCGGTCCACAAACATTAAACATTTTAAATAGCAGAGACCCGCGGCACATGTATATGATCAGCCATAAGGCTGATCGCATACATTTTCCCCTTCAGATGCTGTGGTGAAATGTGACCACGGCATCTGATCATGCCGGAAGCAGAAGTCGCGCGCTTCGGGTCCGGTAACAGCGTTCCCCGACTGAGATCGGGGAACCTGTTACAACGCTGGAATACACCGAAGCCTCAAGCAGGCTTCGGTGTCTATTTCAGGAATATACCAATACAGGCCACTAGGTGGCAGCACTGTATTGTTATATTCCAAATGAAGTGTCCAATGATGGCTATATAGCCATCAATGAACACTATGGGCAATCGAATGATTGGCAGTTATTGTCACCCAAGGTGACTTAAAAAAAAGTTAAGTAAAAAAAAAAAAAAGTACAAAAAAGTTTTACACAAATATAAAAAAATAAAAATAAAAAATAAAAGTCCAAATCACCCCCCTTTTTTTAAAAATAAAAATACTTAACCAATAAAAAAAATAAACATCATGGGCATCACCGCGTGCGAAAATGCCCATACAATTAAAATATAACAATATTTATGGCATACGGAAAACGGCGTAATGGAAAAAAATAAAAACAGCCAATTTGCCACTTCAACTACCCAATAATTTTTTTATAAAAAGTGATCAAAAAAGTCGCACACACTTCAAATTGGTATCACTGTAAAGAACAGATCGTCTCGCAAAAAATGAGCCCTCACACAGCCCCGTACACATAGGGGTCAGAATATGGCTATACATATTTTTTTTCCTCAAAAGGTTTAAAAAAAATAATTCAGTATTAAAACGCAAGAAAAATTATACAAATGTGGTATTGTTGTAATCGTACTGACCTGGAGAATGAAAATAACAGGTCAATTTTACCGCATAGTGTACAGTGTAAATTATTTTAAATCTTTTTCAGAATTGCGTTTTTTCCCAATTCTACCCCATTTGGAATTTTTCTTCCGCTTCCTACTACATGGTATGCAACCGTAAATGGTGCCATTAGAAAGTACAACTTGTCCCGCAAAAAATAAGCCCTCATAAGGCTATGTAAATGGAAAATAAAAAAGTAAGCACTATGGGAAGGCAGGGAGTGAAAAACGAAAACGCACAAAAAGAAAATTCCAGGGTCCTCAAGGGGTTAAGGACTAAAACACATTTTCATTTGGAATGAAAATTAGAATCTTTAAATTTCTTCCAGCAGTTCACTATGTATCAAATGTAAAACTTTTTAACATGCTCATTGTTTTCCAGCATCGATCTGCTTATGATTCATTGCCTACTTCAGCTATTGGTCCCTTCTCAATAACTGCCTGCTTGGACGGCGCACGTAAATGCGCCTTTTAGCATTAGATCATCAGATCAGATGCCGCAGGTGCAGACTTAGGACCTGAACTACATATTTTTTAATAGATTTGTTTTTTTTTTTTACAACTTGATGGAGAAAGTCACCATATAGCCATAGCCTGAGAGAATGTGCAGCTGCAATCAGAAATAGATACATTAATTGTAGATTAATACCTGAATATAATGACACTTCCTGGAGTCAAGTTCTCAAAGTCTATTTCTTGGACGTACTCATTGGGTCCTTTTGTTGTCACTCCAGCTTGTCTGACTATTTTACTATCTTCGAGCTGCAAGTTAAAAGTACATTAATTATTTGAGTTAAGTACATCAAAAAACTCCAGCATAATTTCAATTAGAGATGCAATTAAGAAAATCTTTATCCAAAAGCAGCCGTGTCTGTGACGTTTCAGCCACAATGGCATTTTTCCTGTCATCCCCAGCAGCAATAGTTCGAAAAACGCCATCGTGGCCAAAACATCACAGACACAGCTGCTTTTGGATAAAGATTTCCTTAAGGCCTCATGCACAAGACTGTTCCGTTTTTTGCGGTCCGCAAAACACAGAAGCCGCCCGTGTGCGTTTTGCAATTTGCATAACGGAACAGGCGGCCCATTGAAGAAATGCCTATTCTTGTCCGCAAAACGGACAAGAATAGGACACGTTATATTTTTATTGCGGGGCCACGGAACGAAGCAACGGATGCGGACAGCACACAGAGTGCCGTCCGCATCTTTTGCGGTCCCATTGAAGTGAATGGGTCCGCACCCGAGCTGCAAGAACTGCGGCTCGGATGTGGACCAGAACAACGATCGTGTGCATGAGACCTAAGTGCATCTCTAATTCACATTGTGCTGGAGTTTTTGGATGTACTTGAAGAAAAGGGGTGGAAACCCTACTCCATGCACAACACATTTGCAGTGTGCCACAAGGATATTAATTGGATATTCATCGCAAAACTGGAATTTGGCAGAGCCTTTCAGTAATACAGCAACTTACCTGAATGTGTTCCCTGATCTCTACGGTGTATTGTGGCAAGCCATTAATAAAATGTTTATCCTGTTCGTACGGCTCTGCGCTTCGCTCCACTGTCCGGGCTTCTAGGATTACTTCTTCTATTTTTCCTTCACAGAGCGAAACAGCAATATGCTAATGAATTGTTATATATACACCATATATCTTATAGGTTACTGACAATAAACAGGGATCCAGGGGTACTATTTCTAGTAGGTGTAATGAGTCTTAGGCCTCTCTCACACGAGCAAGTCCCACGCATCAGACTCCCTGTGTGTGTCAGGGAGAGCACCCGTCCTGACCTCCCAGAACTGCCGGGGTCGCATAGCATTATAGTGATTTATGATGCTACGTAACCCTTACAGTTCTGGAATGTATTGGATAACACTGACATAATGCTGCCAATGTTATCCAATACATTCCAAAACTGTAAGGGTTAGATAGCATCATAAATCAATACAATGCTATGTGACCCGTCAGTGCTGGGAGGTCAGAACGGGTGCTGCTGCATACTCACGCTGCGAGTACAGAGTGTGGCACTCGCTCGTCTGAAAGGGGACTTATAGGCCATGCTAAGCTCCTCTGGGAAATGCAAATTAGCTACAGCTTTTTCTTTTCTTTTCTGGAAGGAGAACTCACTTGCATGACAATAGACCCTGAGTACTGAAAAAAAAAACAGAACCTTCCACAGACCGTGTAACAGTGTCCAAAATGCTCAGCTGTTATTTCCAAACTAGAAGAGTTTTCCACTTTATAAATCTTTGTGGGAGAGAAAGTAGCCATGCAATGACTTCCTTCCATCCATATAGGTCTGTGATGGCTAACCTCCGGCACTCCAGCTGTGGTAAAACTACGACTCCCAAGATGTACACTTGCTCGGCTGTTCTCACAACGCCATAGAAATAAATGGTGCATGCTGGGAGTTGTAGCCACCACTAATATAATCTCATAGGGTACTGTTTTCAGCCACCTGGCCACCCCAAGGGTAACTCATTGAAAGTTACCCAGGAAGAGAGAAGGCTTTCCATCCCATCCTAATCAGAAATGCTGGGAAGTATTGGTTGACAAAGGAGCAGGGACTAAGCATACTAAATATGTAATTTATCCAGATGTTTTTGGTTCCTTACACAAGTTTTTTAGGGCTGCACAACAGTTGTAAAATAGTTTACCTATTTGGGATGGTTGTACAAAACTTCAACTTTAAGCTCTCTTCAATTAAAGAGGTATTCCTTCTGGGACCCTTAATTATCTCCAGAACAGGGGTCTCCAACCCCGTCCCGCCTGGAGAAGCAGGCACTGTAAATAAAGAGGTGTATTATACTCCTTTAGTGTTCTGTGCTCAGCTGTTTTTGGAACTCCCATATAAGTGAATGGGGAGAACCATGCATGCCCAGCCATCTCTCGATTCACTGCGGCTGCCTCACCAGGCAGGAAAGGGGTCCTATGGACATTCAGTAAATGTCGAAGATGGGAATACCCTTTTAATCCACAGTCGTCTTTTTTTAAATCCACTGCACTACAGAAGTTGTGTTCTTGTATACAACCCATAGGACTGTACCTGGAATGCACATCTGTGGGACCTCCTTGCTGTAGAAAGAAGTTTTAGGGTCTCTAAAAGCTGTCCTTGACACGGAAACCACTGACTGGTGTGTATGGGGACAATGACGGGTAACTGCTACAATATCTTCATCTACTTGATCGACATAGACCTTGTAGGAAAATTGGGACAAAATAAAAAATAAGAAAAGCTGGATATGGTGACAATGGTAGACAAGTCTATGATTGAAAACGTGATCAAATACAGTAAAATGCATGAAGTTCAAGCGTGATGGGATAGTTACCTGAATGAATCCACGGGCTGCCAGCTCTTGGTGGAGTTTATTCAAAGCTCTCTTCCCAGCGATGATTCCGCTACGGGCATTTACCTCTCCAGTGCTGGGGACAGCCACATTGGGGTTCCACTTAGTGTAAAATCTTTCCTCGGACACCACAGAAATCTGCATGGGGTAAGTAGAGCATTGTGTAATTAAACCTAACATTCATTTAAGTTCAAAATACAGATAGTAAACATGAAAGGCCCTCTGTCAGCAGTTTTGTCCCTATGACACTGGCTGACCTGTTACATGTGCACTTGGCAGCTGAAGGCATCTGTGTTGGTCCCATGTTTGTATGTGCCCGCATGGCTAAGAAAAATGATGGTTTAATATATGCAAATGAGCCTCTAGGAGCAACGGGGGTGTTGCCTTTACACCTAGAGGCTCTACTCTCTCTGCAACTTCGGCTCCCTCTGCACTTTGACTGGCAGGGCCCGGTGTGATGACATTTTTACTGCTTGGCTCTATCAATCAAAGTGCAGAGGACGCAGCAGTTGCAGAGAGAGCTGAGCCTCTAGGTGTAATGGTAACGCCCCCGTTGCTCCTAGAGGCTCATTTGCACATAAAACATAATTTTTCTCAGCAATGCGGACACATATGAACATGGGACCAACACAGATGTCTTCAGCTGAAAAGTGCACATGTAACAGGTCAGACAGTGTCATAGGTACAAATCTGCTGACAGATGCTCTTTAAATAAGTTTAACTGATCCAAATGTAAGCCTAATAGGCTATCTGTTATAGTGGAGCCACCAGGTGGAGAGCTATGGCAGGGCATCAGAGTGGAGTTCAATAAAAACCATCTTGAAATGTTGATTATTTTTATATTTTGGGGCAATTAAATCCTAATGAACTCTTAAAAACAAAATCATGCATGCAGTCTTCCAAGCATTGTTTTTAACTAAAGCCAGACGTGGATCTGAATGGAAGGTAAAGTATACAGCTTTAAATATCTAATCTCATCGAAATCCAAGATCTCTCTCGTCTGTTTTGTATTTGCTCCTGTGCTTGTTCTCCGAATTTTACAAAAAACGTTTGCTTTAACAATGCACTTTGTCATAAGAGCCAGCAGCTAGCACCCGAATGGCAGTTTAGCTACAGCAGGTCTGGGTTCCCTTTCTTATAAGGGAGGTGGGAGGTGGACTTATGCACTGTGTCCTCCCCATTGAAATGAATGGGAGGTACTGAAAACTGGAAGCTGAAGCACTCATGGTTTAGTCACGGAGCTCATTTAATCCAGATGTTTCCCATCTTTTCCATACGGTTACAAAACCTTTAAACAGATTTGAAAGGTAATATCTTACCTGGTGTGGCACCAGTTCATCATACCCCCTGGTACTCCCAGTCGCACAGCATGCCATAGACACAATAGCTGAAGAAGGCAATGAATCATATGCAGATCGATGCTGGAAAACAATCAGCGTGTTAAAGAGTTTTATAGTTGCTACATAGTGAACTGCCAGAAGACATTTAAAGAGTCCAACCTTGCATATTAATAGTGCAAGTGAATATAAGAAACTTTGTAATAAATTGTAAAGGGTTTAGGCTACTTTCACATCTGCGTTTTTGCCGGATCCGTCAGGGGTTCAACCAAAATGCATCCGGTATATAATACAACTGTCTGCATCAGTTCATAATGGATCCGGTTGTATTATCTCCCAAATGAACATGACAGATCAGGCACTAAATAAATTGTAAGTCAATGGGTGTCCAAAAATACGGATCCGGCATGAAACACAAGGTAAGTCAATGGTGCCAGATCAGTTTTTTTCCGGACACGACCATCAGTCTCCATCTTGATCAGTATCCCATGACGCACTCAAAAACGCTGCTTGCAATGCTTTTGTGTGGGTCTTGGGCACGCAACGAAATGGAATGCATTCTGGTGCACTCCAGTCGGTTCAGTTCTGTCCCGATTGACAATGAATGAAGACAAAACTGAAGCGTTTTCCTCCAGTTTTGAGATCCTATGGCGGATCTCAATCCCAGAAAGGAAAACGCGAATGTGAAATTCTAAAAAAAAAAACATCCAATGCCCAGGCCCCCTCATACATTATACGTACCTGTTTGGCCACCGCTGTATCTTCCCGTTGCGTGGATTAAAACATCCGGCGGCGGGGGTGAACATCCAATAGCAGGCTGGCTCGTCACCATTGCAGTCTGCTATTGGCTGCTCACCCCCTGTCGCCGGACGTTTTGAACCGCGCGAAGGTGAGATGCAGCGGCGGCCCTGCAGGGATCTGGAGCGACGTGGGTGTCGGGGTGCAGGTAAGTAGATTGTATATGAGGGGCCCGGGCATGGAAGAAATCTTTTAGAATTTGGATAACCCATTTAACAGACAAAAAGGCTTTTTTTTTAAATATTTTTAATATTTCCATTTTCATATACTAAAAGACATTTCTATAACTATCCCTCCCGATACCCAGAAGGGATCTGGCTGTGGTACGGGCTGTTCACATAGTCTAGCAGATTTTGCAGACACTAAAATCTGACGCATATTCCGTGGCAGAAACCTCTTTGGTTTCTGCACGGTTTATTACGTTGAATGGCATAGACCGGCTTGACGTTTAGCTGCATTGAATGTAGTTAAACCATGAATGGACACCTTCCGCGGCTTCCAGCATCATCTGTCTGGAAACTGTGCCAAGAAGGGAGACGTCCTTTCTTGGCGCAGTCGTGGCTTTAAACGGCCAGCCACTATGGTGCGCAAACATTTTTGCAGCTAAAAACTCAGTGTGACCAAGATGGTTGTCATCAGGACGTCTGTGTGTACCGCATGAAGTTCCTGACTGATCCCCTTTAAAGGGAACCTGTCACGTTGAACACAATGTGTGAACTGCAGACAATATGTTATAGAGCGGGAGGAGCTGAGCAGACTGATCTATAGTTGTGCGAGGAAAGATTCAGTATAACTTGTATTTCATTCATTTAAATTTCTGCTCATTCTGGGCTTTGAAGTCCAGGAGGCGGTCCTATCAGTGATTGACAGCTCTCTCTGTATACACAGTCATAGAGGGAAGGCTGTCAATCACTGATAGGACCGCCTCCTGGACTTCAAAGCCCAGAATGAGCAGGAATTTAAATGTATAACTGAATATTTTCCCACAAAACTATATATCAATCTGTTCAGCTCCTCCTGCTCTATAACATGCTGCCTGCAGATCAGACATTGTGTTCAATGTGACAGGTTCCCTTTAAATACCCAAACAACAGCTTACTGTGTCACTACTGAACACTGTCCCTTAGAATAATAAAGACTGCTTTGTTAAATGGTAACCTACCCCCATCACTATTATTAGTTTAGCTCTTGGTTATCATCCATACACAATTCAGTGCCAATTAATGGCACTTAATTATTTTCTGCCAAGAATGCTTAAAGTGTATCTAAATAGTCAAACTTTTTTCTTTAAAACTATTCCCAATCCCCTAAAAATAATTTTTTAAATATTTTTTATTTACTGATTTTATTCTCCTCTTCCTATCAACACAGGCCCCTGAAGTTGGGGCCTGTTCTCTGCAGTGTATACAGGATCAGTACATCGTAGCCATGTAGGGATTCTGGGGGTCATTATTAGAGCGTTTTAGACGGTCGGTACTAATAAGCCCTTTAGCTGGCGGTGGATCCGCCAAAGTTATGTAGAGGTGCCGGCCTCTACATAACTTCGGCATATCCAGCGCCAGTATAAATGTATGCCAGCTTCCTTGCTGGCTTAAATTTAGACCATTTTCTACGCCTAAAGCAGAAATGATGAATGAGACGGGTCTGCCAGTCCGTCCCCTTCCCAAGCAACGCCCCTTATTTTTAGACCTAGCGCGAGCGGGGAAAAGTAGGTGTATTTCTGAAAATGATCCCCTCTGTGTTCTACAACAGAAGTCGCGGTGAGGAAAGGACAGGCAGGAGCACACATCGCGGCTCAAACCTGTCCTCGCTCCACTAAAAGCACATCGGTGCGGGGTCTACTGGATTGCTAATCCACATCTGTCATACTTCCAACCATGTCTCCTCATAGGGTGTAGTTACCAGCACTTTGAGGATTTTGACTGCATGGCGTTAACAGGTCAGATGTTTAAGCGGAATCTGTCAGCAGATCTGTACCTATGACACTGGCTGACCTGTTACATGTGCGCTTGGCAGCTGAAGGCATCTGTGTTGGTCCCATGTACATATGTGCCCGCATTGCTGTGAAAAATGATGTTTAATTACATGCAAATGAGCCTCTAGGAGCAACGGGGGCGTTGCCATTACTCCTAGAGGCTCTGCGCTCTCTGCACCTGCCGTGTCCTCTGCACTTTGATGGGGCCAGGCACATTTTCACTGCCTGGCCCTGTCAAAGCTGTATAAGGGCTGTGTACTAGCTTGTACACACTGTGATACCTTTTGGCGCAAAACCACAATAGCGAAAGTCGTCTTTTTAGAAATATTTATTTGTTCAGGTGACAACGCGTTTCGGAGTAAAAATACTCCTTTGTCAAGTCTTAAGCCGCGCTACACAAGGACAGGACCCGGCACCAGCAATTGGACCAGCCCTGCCAATCGTGTATGCCCGGCCCTTAAGACTTGACAAAGGAGTATTTTTACTCCGAAACGCGTTGTCACCTGAACAAATAAATATTTCTAAAAAGACGACTTTCGCTATTGTGGTTTTGCGCCAAAAGGTATCACAGTGTGTACAAGCTAGTACACAGCCCTTATACAGCATTCTATATCACTCCTCTGGAGTACTGGCGACTCCAAGGATTGAGAAAGATACCGGCAGCATACCTCATCTGGATCAAATTTTTACTCCCCCCCCCCCTGCCGCCTTTGCAAGTGTTGTGCTGATACAAGCACAAACACCAGAAGGTGAGTGTAATTACTGATACAGTACTCTATCTAACACTATCTACCAGAAACTACTACCCTATGAGCGCCTTGTTTCCCGTTTATCTCGCCAAATTAGCTGGCCCTGTCAAAGTATAGGTGGCATTGCAGTTGCAGAGAGAGCAGAGCCTCTAGGTGTAAAGGCAACGACCCCGTTGCTCCTAGAAGCTTATTGCTATACATTAAAAAATAATTTTCTCAGCAATGCGCGCACATATGAACATGGGACTAAAACAGATGCCTTCAGCTGCCAAGTGCACATCTAACAGGTCAGCCAGTGTCATAGGAACAAATCTGCTGACAGATGTCCTTTAAAGACACACGTTTCACCATAAAATTAACACGGCCAAATATCAGTTTGAAAAATCCTGGAAATTTGTAGTTCCACTTGCTGTTTCACTGTATACTTTATTGAGGTGCAGCAGGTTACCTGCAGGTATCTGACAGTGTTCTTCAAAAGGGGTTGTTTGAGATCAGAAAACAATAGAAACAGGGCCACCCATCCCGGTGAATACAAGGCATGGCACAATGGACAATTTTCTCCTGTTATACAACCAGTTTTCATTATAATAAAATCTATACATACTAGTGACATTATATAGTAAGAAGCTCTTCAGATAATTTAACCCCAAAGTCTCGATAAATAAATAAAAATGTCTTACTGTAATGGGACTCTCATTGTCATGTGTGACGTCCATAAACATGGCATGGGCAATTCCAGGGACCAGTGGCCTGAGGGAAGGCTGCACAAAGGATCCCACCGGTTCACCACCATAGCGATACACCAGCCGGCCTTCCTCGTGACTGTTGTATGCACTCATGGCCTCTGTCGGAAAAGATTCTTGTCATTTATCACTTACCAACCAAGTGAAAAACAGATAGCAATGTGTCTGTTATAGCTTCAACTTCCTGATCGAGCGCCCAGACTGAACGCCATAATGTAGCTACAGAAATCATGATGATATTGTGGTGATTATATAGAACATCATATGCAAACCTAATTTCTATAGTATAGCGCATATTTGTAAGAAGTATATTATATGTATATGCATTGCATAAACCTTAATCCCTACAGTTAGCAGTGGGACTGGAGGAATATAAAAGTAAGGCAGGATGTATATCACACCCCCCCGTGCTGACACTGATTTCCCGCAAGGATTTACAAAAATGATAAATCCAATGATACAGCCTGATGACAGGGAGTAAAAGCAAGGCTATGTTTTCTGTTTGGAGCCTCCAATGCATGGACACCCCAATGGGACCAAGACAGAGCCCCCTGTATGCCACCACGGATCTCATTGTGTCTTATACGGTATAATACCAAGGGGCAGTAAAAGGACTAGTTAAACATAGGCTTTTGTGGAGCTGATTCCATGAATTAAAAGTAAATTAGGAAACTACTGATCATGCAGTTAGTTACCCTATTGTATCTATTAAAAACACCCCCAGACAAGTGGTAAAAAAAAAATGTAGGTTTTTTTTTTTTTGGGGGGGGGGGGGTTGGCCCTCCCCTCCTCCCTTGGCTGGACCTGTAAAGGAAAGATGACTTCTCTGCTTCCTGCGGTGGCTCCCCACTCCTTCTCCTCCTGGCCTGCGATGTTCTGCTGGGCACCCTCAATACCAACATCCGTTTTGATGCCAGCTGCAGCCAAGCACTGGCTGCACCAGTGACCAGCTTCCTTTAGGTCACAACAAACGGTCACATGACACAGGGGGATCGAGTCTCCGGTTGACATCGAGGGAGCGCTGCACAGCATCACAGGCCTGGAGAAGAAGAAGTGGGGAGCCGCGCTGGGAAGCAGGTAAGTCAACCAAGTGGGGGGTGTACACTACGGACTTTCTGCAGTGGACCTGTGTATGGAAAACTCCACAGTGAATAAAATAGCAGCATCGTAGATGTAATATAAAAAAAAAAAATCGCATAACTTTACACGTGGTGCGGATTCTAAATCCACAGCAGGTCAATTTATGCTGCAGATTTCTGCAGTGGGTTTCACTCTTTGCAATGCAGGGTGTGAAATCTGCGGCAAACCCACAGCATTTCCGCAACGGATTCCGTAACGACATCCGTACTATTCAGTGTGAATTTGTCTGCTGCGACAGTCCAGCAGATCCACTGCGGACACGTTGTGTATGGCCATGCTCTTAATGGTAAGAAATAGCAATGACTGATGGCTAATAAGAGAACAAGCTTTTCGGCCTTTGCCCCGAGTTGTATAATGCAGGACACGACCCATGGCGGCCTATAGGGTCACACTGTACTTCTGTATCCCACATCACATGTGGCATTGCTTCTAGGTGTCAATGCAATATAATGCTATATGAAGGCACCATATAGAGTGTCTATGGCCTGTACTACAGTGGTGTATGGGAGGCCTAGCTCAGATGGGTATGAACTCTATGAGTCTACTGAATCAGATTCCTATTCTAAATTGTGTTTCCTATAACGAGTGCACAACTTCCAAGGTTCAACAATTACAAAAACAATGAAATCTTTACGATATACATTATCCAGTTAGAAAAGCAGAAGTCTTAGCGGAGTTAATGCATGCAGAAACCCAGCAGCCTACCTCGTATGAGGGAGCTGATGCCCAGCCTAGTGACAAACACATTGTCCAGATCCTCACTCCCAGTGAACAGCTCAGCTACTACATACAAGTCCGGCCGCAGCTTCCTAGCAGCATCCAGCAAGTACTACAAACAGCAGGGAAGACCGGGAGGAACAAGAGAAAGGGGGGGAGACCAGAAGGTGCGTGCAGAAGAGAAGGGGGGGAGACCAGAAGGTGCATGCAGAAGAGAAGGGGGGCGGAGACCAGAAGGTGCATGCAGAAGAGAAGGGGGGCGGAGACCAGAAGGTGCATGCAGAAGAGAAGGGGGGCGGAGACCAGAAGGTGCATGCAGAAGAGAAGGGGGGCGGAGACCAGAAGGTGCATGCAGAAGAGAAGGGGGGCGGAGACCAAAAGGTGCATGCAGAAGAGAAGGGGGGGGAGACCAGAAGGTGCATGCAGAAGAGAAGGGGGGGACCAGAAGGTGCATGCAGAAGAGAAGGGGGCGGAGACCAGAAGGTGCATGCAGAAGAGAAGGGGGGCGGAGACCAAAAGGTGCATGCAGAAGAGAAGGGGGCGGAGACCAGAAGGTGCATGCAGAAGAGAAGGGGGGCGGAGACCAGAAGGTGCATGCAGAAGAGAAGGGGGGCGGAGACCAGAAGGTGCATGCAGAAGAGAAGGGGGGCGGAGACCACAAGGTGCATGCAGAAGAGAAGAGGGGCGGAGACCAGAAGGTGCATGCAGAAGAGAAGGGGGGCGGAGACCAGAAGGTGCATGCAGAAGAGAAGGGGGCGGAGAACAGAAGGTGCATGCAGAAGAGAAGGGGGGGAGACCAGAAGGTGCATGCAGAAGAGAAGGGGGGCGGAGACCAGAAGGTGCATGCAGAAGAGAAGGGGGGGAGACCAGAAGGTGCATGCAGAAGAGAAGGGGGGCGGAGACCAGAAGGTGCATGCAGAAGAGAAGGGGGGCGGAGACCAGAAGGTGCATGCAGAAGAGAAGGGGGCGGAGAACAGAAGGTGCATGCAGAAGAGAAGGGGGGGGAGACCAGAAGGTGCATGCAGAAGAGAAGGGGGGGACCAGAAGGTGCATGCAGAAGAGAAGGGGGGCGGAGACCAGAAGGTGCATGCAGAAGAGAAGGGGGGCGGAGACCAGAAGGTGCATGCAGAAGAGAAGGGGGCGGAGACCAGAAGGTGCATGCAGAAGAGAAGGGGGGGACCAGAAGGTGCATGCAGAAGAGAAGGGGGGCGGAGACCAGAAGGTGCATGCAGAAGAGAAGGGGGGCGGAGACCAGAAGGTGCATGCAGAAGAGAAGGGGGCGGAGAACAGAAGGTGCATGCAGAAGAGGAGTGCAATGAGGAGAGGATGAAGGTCGACAAGAAACATGTGCCACAAATCAAAAGAAGTACAAATGAATGAAGGGAACAAGAGCAGAAAACCAGAAGAATGGAGGAGTGGAAGTAAGAGGTGAGACAGGATGGAGAGAAACCAAGAAAATAGTAATGAAGGGATAAAAACAAGAATAAACATAAAAGACAAGACGTAATGGTGCAGATAAGAAGTGAAGTAAAGAGAAGGAATTGGGGTAAGTGAAATGCTAGGCACAGATTTGGGGTAGACATGGAGGTAAGTATCCATGCATGGACAGCACAGTGTAAAAGAAAGGTAAGAAATTAAGGGAAGAAAACCATGAGGAGCAGAGAGTTAGGGGGTAGAAAAAGAAAAACATGGCAGCATTTAGTATGTGACTGCAGCATTAACATCCTTCAGAGCAGCAGCTCCACAAGCAGATACCTCGAATGAGGCTGGTTATCCCCAGGCGGTTGACAAACACATTGTCGATATATTCACTGCCTGTGAAGAGCTCCGCAATCACATAAAGATTGGGTCTGACTGACCGGGCTGCGGCCAGCATTTCCTACAGATACAAAGTGCTATGTATGATACACATCGCAGACTTCACACAAGTGGGACATTTTATTTTTACATTCACTTATTCATAGACACGAGTGTACCTAAGGCCCAGTTCACACTTCAGTTATTTGGTCAGTTATTTCCAGCAGTTATTATGAGCCAAATCCAGGTGCGGGTCAAATAAAACACAACAGGAGGAAATCTTTCCATTGCACCTCATCTCCGAGTAGGCTTCACTACTGGTTTTGGCTCACAATAACTGATGGAAATAACCAACGTGTAAACTGGGCCTTACAGCCATTTATACAAGGAGGAGGAGAGAGATCAGTATAAAAGTCTTCAAGAAATGTAATCTCAAGTCATTCACTTTATTAGTGACATCTGTCAGCGGATCTGTACCTATGACACTGGCTGACCTGTTACATGTGCGCTTGGCAGCTGAAGGAATCTGTGTTGGTCCCATGTTCATATGTGTCCGCATTGAGAAAAATTATGTTTTAGTACATGCAAATGAGCCTCTAGGAGCAACGGGGGCGTTACCATTACACCTATAGGCTCTGCTCTTTCTGCAACTGCCGTGCCCTCTGCACTTTGATTGACAGGGCTAAATAGTGAATACATCATCACGCCTGCCTTGCCCTGTCAATTAAAGGGCAAAGGTTGTGGGAACTGCAGAGAGCACAGAGCCTCTAGGTGTAACGGCAACGCCCCCGTTGCTCATAGAGGCTCATTTGCATATACTGAAACCTCATGTTTCTCAGTAATGCGGGCATGTATGAACATGGGACCAACACAGACGCCTTCAGCTGCCAAGTGCACATGTAACAGGTCAGCCAGTGTCATAGGTACAAATCTGCTGACAGATGCCCTTTAAACAGTGTGTACACATATTGACATATTGTATAATATATAATGCTATTACTTATTTTGGTTCAGTAGTTAATAAAAAAAAAACTGACTTTTATAATATGCAAATTACCTGTCTACCAGCAAGTAGGGCGGCTACTTGCTGGTAGCAGCCGAAACCTCCTTTCATAATGACGCCCCCTCCTCTTGTTGATTGACAGGGCCAGCGAACTCGCTCGTCCTCTGGCTGGCCCTGTCTGCATTCAAAATCTGGCGCCTGCGCCGTACCTGTCTTCAGTCGGCGCAGGCGCACTGAGAGGAGGACGCTCGCTCGGCTGCTCCATCCTCAATGCGCCGATGACGTCACATCTACACCCTGCTGGTAGCAGCCGCATCCTCCTTTCATAATGACGCCCCCTCATCTTGTTGATTGACAGGGCCAGCGAACTCGCTCGTCCTCTGGCTGGCCCTGTCTGCATTCAAAATCTGGCACCTGCGCCGTACCTGTCTTCAGTCGGCGCAGGCGCACTGAGAGGAGGACGCTCGCTCGGCCGCTCCATCCTCAATGCGGCTGCGCCGATGACGTCACATCTACACCCGGCGCAGGCGCACTGAGGAAGGATCGGCCGAGCGAGCGTCCTCCTCTCAGTGCGCCTGCGCCGACTGAAGACAGGTAAGGCGCAGGCGCCAGATTTTGAATGCAGACAGGGCCAGCCAGAGGACGAGCGAGTTCGCTGGCCCTGTCAATCAACAAGAGGAGGGGGCGTCATTATGAAAGGAGGATGCGGCTGCTACCAGTAAGTAGCCGCCCTACTACTGGTAGACAGGTAATTTGCATATTATAAAAGTCCGTTTTTTTTATTAACTACTGAACCAAAATGAGTAATAGCATTATATATTGATATATCGCAGTATAGGGATTATAAGTAGCCAAAAAAAAAAAAAAAAGACTTTAAGTAAGAAAGAGCAGAGCTTTAAAGGACTTCTGTCACACCACTAAAGAGTCCAGTGGGTGGTCCTACTTAGTGATTGGCAGCTTTGTCTGTATGCAGTCATCCAGGGAAGGCTGTGCATCACTGATAAGACCGCCCACTGGACTCCTCAGCATAGAATGAGCAGAGATTAAAATGAATAAGTTACAGGTTTTACTAGATCTTTTCTTATAAAACTATAGATGAATCTGCTCAGCTCCTCCAGCTTGTGTTTTAAATATATAATCACATGTATTTATAATATATTTTCTATTCATATTTAATATGTATTTACAGATGAATAAAAACTATGTAAGGTATTTTTGATTCGTTTTCAAACCTTTTAAAATTCCTCTCAAATACATTTAGCATTGGTTCACTTTTAAAGAACCTGCACATATATAAAACAATTTGATCATACAGATGGGTAGTGGCAGGGAAATTAAATTCCCTACTGTTGCCCAGAAAAGCCATCAGCAGAGAATACACTGCCTATGCCACTCTTCTGCTGAGATACTGACATGGAAGCCTGGGGGAATTTCAATTCACTAATTTTAAAGGGGTTGTCTCACTTCAGGAAATTGCATTTATCATGTAGAGAAAGTTAATACACGGCACTTACTAATGCATTGCGATTGTCCATATTCCTTAATTTGCTGGCTGGATTCATTCTTCCATCACATATATACACTGCACGTTCCAGAGATTATGGTCAGCACGGCAGCACAGATACAAGGTGGCTGGGCTGACAGCTGCTGTGCATGCGTGTCCATGTATGCTCCCATGATCTCGGCTAGTGTTGAGAGAAGCGAGCTTCAGATGCGTCATCCGAAGTCGCTTCGTTCAAAACTTCAGAATAACCTTTTGAATAACCTTGGTAGTTGATTTTTAAAGTGGAAAACCACTTTAAAACTTGAAACCGAATTCGGCTTTGGTTCCAACTAGTAGTCGGAACCGAAGCCAAGTTCGGTTTTAAGTTTTAAAGTGGTTTTCCACTTTAAAAATCAACTACTGAAGTTATTGAACGAATAACTTACTTCAGTTCATTGGAGCCCAAACATTGTAATACTGTACGGAGACAGACCAGTGCTTTTTCCTACAGTGTACAAGTATGGCCACCGTTTCTGGGTTGCACGGTGGTCATAACCCCTGGATACGTGCAGTGTATAATGTGCTGGAAATTTTTTATCCAGTCAGCAAAGGAGGCAATATGGATAATCACAATACATTAGTAAGTGCCTTGTATTAACTTTATCTACGTGATAAATGCCACATGAAGTGAGACAACCCCTTTAATCTTTTTTTCACCATGGGCTAGGAATCACTGCTGAGGCTCACATCATCACACCTTGTGTCTTTGGCCCAAACATAACACAGCGTGACATTTCACCATATGCAGGGCTACATACCTCAGCAACGTGAATAGGGGTAGAATGGCAGTTGTCAAGACGAACTCCATGAAAGTGCGTGGCAGTGATTTCTGTGTATTTCCTCATGTGATTCCACAGATACGGACAGTCTGACGGCTTGTCACCATAGCGCAGCTTTACGCTGTCCCCCCAGCAAATAAGCTCTCTGCGCAGGTACACATTGGAATCTGGAAAAAGAGGAATTGTTTACTGGCTGCAACCGTGTGTAATGCCGATTAGTATGCATTTATGTCACTCGGCACCACCACTTGGAAGTGGCTCCCTAGGAGTCAAAATCTCTTTTTAGCAAGCCTTGGAATAGAATGAGGGAAAACAGCCAGGCCAGATTTTTTTACAGCTGTTCCACGGTGCTTGCCTCTCATCGGTACACAGTAGGACTCTGGCTCGGGTCAGTGCGATGCCTTGAAAGTAGCTTAAAGTGTAACTGCCGGTTCATTTTTTTATACCCTAATGGTATAGTACACCCTGCTGTGTAAGTGTTTTTGTGCTTAAAAATGTAATCATTTTCAGTTTTACCTGATAACTCCCACAAATGTGTGCTACTCTCCTATTCTGCAGCCTCTTCCCACAGCGCTGTCATGTGCAGCCGCCTCCTCTCTGACGGGGAGAGCACTGGAAGGAGGAGGAGCACAGTGCCTGGAGGGGGAGGGCTGCTTTAGATGCTGCTTTCTCCTGAATGTTAGCAGCTAAAAACATGCAACTGGTTTTGTTTGAAAGCTGACATTCCAGGCTTTCATACAAGACCAGAATGAGAGCAAAAATCCAAGCAACAGAGGAGAAATCACTGTTAGAAATCGAGTCAGGAATAATTGCGGGTAAAACCTGCTTTTATTTTCACTTTCAGCTTCATCCAAAGCATCCCGATTTCTATCAGTGATATCTTCACCTGTACTGAACATATTGCTGTCATTCTGGTATTGTCTGAAATCTTGGAATGTCAGCTTTCAGACAATACCATATCTCTAGCTGGTACCAAACCAGACATATGAGCTGCTAAAGCAGTCCGCCGTCCCCGTCCCCCCGTCCCTGTCAGTGTGGAGGAGAATGAGGGAGCAGCTGCAGAGCTCACAGGTGACTATTAAGAAGCTAAAACAAATGCTTACTGATTTTATGTAATTGTCTATGGTTAGCTGTATGTGAGAGGATACACACTGCCCTGGGGTAGTGGGGAAGTTATCTGCATTGTGATTGGTCTTGTCTGTCTCTGGTTAGCTGGATGTGAGAGGATACACACTGCTCTGGGGTAGTGGGGAAACTTATCTGCATTCTGATTGGTCTTGTCTGTCTCTGGTTAGCTGGATGTGAGAGGATACACACTGCTCTGGGGTAGTGGGGGAACTTATCTGCATTCTGATTGGTCTTGTCTGTCTCTGGTTAGCTGGATGTGATAGGATACACACTGCTCTGGGGTAGTGAGGAAGTTATCTGCATTCTGATTCGTCTTGTCTGTCTCTGGTTAGCTGGATGTGAGAGGATACACACTGCTCTGGGGTAGTGGGGGAAGTTATCTGAATTCTGATTGGTCTTGTCTGTCTCTGGTTAGCTGGATGTGAGAGGGTACACACTGCTCTGGGGTAGTGGGGGAAGTTATCTGCCTTCTGATTGGTCTTGCTAGTTCATGTGAGGAGAGCAAGGGCTTATGGAAGTGAGGGAAATACAGGATGGCCTCAAGGACATGGCAAAGATCACCACAAGAAGTGCAGCAGAGCCCATCTTAGGAAGATGCTGAAATAGAGGCACAGAGAATTAGGGTTGCTAAGGGTTGAATACAGACATCAGAAAGGTAAAATTAACTGAAAAATTAAGCTTCATAAATATCTTCCCTTCAGCATCACATATGTTAGGAATTTCATTTTTGGTAGTGAAATGGCAGTTACACTTTAAGTAGGGTAATTGATGCTCATTAGGAAACTGAGACATAACAGGTGGCATACTGCCCTAAAGAAACAGCTATCTCACATATAGTCTGTATGTAACTAAACACAATTTTGATATATTTTCATGTAATTTCTTTAGGCAAGCATCTACAGGGAGTGCAGAATTATTAGGCAAATGAGTATTTTGACCACATCATCCTCTTTATGCATGTTGTCTTACTCCAAGCTGTATAGGCTCGAAAGCCTACTACCAATTAAGCATATTAGGTGATGTGCATCTCTGTAATGAGAAGGGGTGTGGTCTAATGACATCAACACCCTATATTAGATGTGCATAATTATTAGGCAACTTCCTTTCCTTTGGCAAAATGGGTCAAAAGAAGGACTTGACAGGCTCAGAAAAGTCAAAAATAGTGAGATTCTTAAAATTGCAAAGCTTCTGAAGCGTGATCATCGAACAATCAAGCGTTTCATTCAAAATAGTCAACCGGGTCGCAAGAAGCGTGTGGAAAAACCAAGGCGCAAAATAACTGCCCATGAACTGAGAAAAGTCAAGCGTGCAGCTGCCAAGATGCCACTTGCCACCAGTTTGGCCATATTTCAGAGCTGCAACATCACTGGAGTGCCCAAAAGCACAAGGTGTGCAATACTCACAGGCATGGCCAAGGTAAGAAAGGCTGAAAGACGACCACCACTGAACAAGACACACAAGCTGAAACGTCAAGACTGGGCCAAGAAATATCTCAAGACTGATTTTTCTAAGGTTTTATGGACTGATGAAATGAGAGTGAGTCTTGATGGGCCAGATGGATGGGCCCGTGGCTGGATTGGTAAAGGGCAGAGAGCTCCAGTCCGACTCAGACGCCAGCAAGGTGGAGGTGGAGTACTGGTTTGGGCTGGTATCATCAAAGATGAGCTTGTGGGGTCTTTTCGGGTTGAGGATGGAGACAAGCTCAACTCCCAGTCCTACTGCCAGTTTCTGGAAGACACCTTCTTCAAGCAGTGGTACAGGAAGAAGTCTGCATCCTTCAAGAAAAACATGATTTTCATGCAGGACAATGCTCCATCACACGCGTCCAAGTACTCCACAGCGTGGCTGGCAAGAAAGGGTATAAAAGAAGAAAATCTAATGACATGGCCTCCTTGTTCACCTGATCTGAACCCCATTGAGAACCTGTGGTCCATCATCAAATGTGAGATTTACAAGGAGGGAAAACAGTACACCTCTCTGAACAGTGTCTGGGAGGCTGTGGTTGCTGCTGCATGCAATGTTGATGGTGAACAGATCAAAACACTGACAGAATCCATGGATGGCAGGCTTTTGAGTGTCCTTGCAAAGAAAGGTGGCTATATTGGTCACTGATTTGTTTTTGTTTTGTTTTTGAATGTCAGAAATGTATATTTGTGAATGTTGAGATGTTATATTGGTTTCACTGGTAAAAATAAATAATTGAAATGGGTATATATTTGTTTTTTGTTAAGTTGCCTAATAATTATGCACAGTAATAGTCACCTGCACACACAGATATCCCCCTAAAATAGCTAAAACTAAAAACAAACTAAAAACTACTTCCAAAAATATTCAGCTTTGATATTAATGAGTTTTTTGGGTTCATTGAGAACATGGTTGTTGTTCAATAATAAAATTAATCCTCAAAAATACAACTTGCCTAATAATTCTGCACTCCCTGTATATATCATTGTCAATGGTAATGATACATATATAGTATAGCAATTTCTTAGTAGAAACAGATTAAATCATTTCCCGTCTTCTTTCTTCCTTGCATTATTAGCAGCAGGTGGACACAGTGAATACAGCAGTAAATATTTAAAGGCCCTCTCTCAGCAGGTTTGTACCTATGACACTGGCAGACCTGTTACATGTGCACTTGGCAGCTGAAGGCATCTGTGTTGGTCCCATGTTCATATGTGCCCGCATTGCTGAGAAAAATGTATGTTTTATTATATGCAAATGTCCCTCTAGGAGCAATGGGGAGTTACCGTTACACCTAGAGGCTCTGCGCTCTCTGCAACTGCTGAGTCCTCTGCACTGATTGACAGGACCAGGCAGGCATGATGACATTTTCACTGCCTGGCCCTGTCAATCAAAGGGAAGGGGTGTGGCAGTTGCAGAAGTGTAACAGCAACACCCCCATTGCTCCGAGAGGCTTATTTGTATATAGTAAAACATCATTTTTCTCAGCAATGCGGGCACATATGAACATGGGACCAACACAGATGTCTTCAGCTGCCAAGCGCACATGTAACAGGTCAGCCAGTTTTATAGGTATAAATCTAATGACACGACAAGTACTATATCTGAACTAAGAGAGCATATGTAACATCATTGTTGCGCTGACAAAATAAAAAATTAGCTTTTTTTGTTTTTGCTAGTGGTACATTTAGGTACTTACCATTTATATTATAATGAGCTGAGACTATACCTGTTAGTATTTGTTAGGTTAGTTACATATTCTAAATCTGGCCATCAATGTTAGATTGCATGCTCCTCATGCATACTTGGCCAAGCATGCAAGTGCATGGGAGGTGGCAGCAAGTGCTGTCACCCAAACAAGCTATTTAAAATGCTTGGCCAGCTAACACACACAATTTGCAGAGCTGAATATTCATGTTAATGGGAAAACTACAGATGTCTGTAAATTCAGGATCTCCAGCTACTGTAATACGACAGGTAACAGTGTGGCCAATCGGCAAAAAGTATAAGGGTGCGTTAACATGTACCCCATTATGCAAAAATCACTGCAAAACCACAGAGTGTAACGAAAACAATGCTCAGCTCGCCACTCCACAGTCTGAAGGAATGGTGCTGTGCTTGGATAGCTGGGGAGGCAGTCCAATGGCAAACAGAGGCTGTGACATCCAGCACCAGAATCGACTGCAAAGCAGGGAAAGCACACGGAAAAAAGAATCTGTGCTGAATCTCCCATTGAAATGAACGGGAAGCATAAAAAAACACCTCAATGTTTTTTTTGCATTGTACTGAAGTGAACAAAAAAGAGACACATAAAAAAAAATGCACTGAAAAAAAATTATGTGCGATACCGCACTTATTTTTTCAGCATGTTTTTAAATGTGAACATCACCAAACAGCAGATATTTAAGCACCCTGTAACCATGTATATGCTATTAATAATGCTATAATATAATCATCTTATCTATATAACAGTGACACGAAGCAGAGTAATAAAGCAATATACTTATTCATCAGCATCATCTCCTGTAAAATGCTAAAAAAACACAATTTCCGTAATAAAAAGTTTTCATAAGCATGATTATACAAATATATCAAATATGTATAGGTGCTCCCTAGCTATCCATAGAATATCCTTATAAAAACAGACCACTTCAGAGAGTCTTATACTGTAAAGTGAACTCTACCCGGTCCAGCAAAATTCTTCAAGGGATCATCCCCCATGACCCAGCCGTTGTGTGCCAGGAAGTAGCATCCTTTCTCTGGCTGGTGCATAAGTGGCTCCTCCTCTTCTAAGGACATATTTCCAAATGGGAAAGTGAAATAACTGGAAAAAATAGTTTCAGAGTAAGGCCTGGGCTACACCATAACTTCAGTAGAGAGACTGACAAAAGTATTGGAGTCTGTTACCTCCCTGGAGTCCTACTAACTGCAGTACTACCGTTAACTCCTGATCCTTAATTTCCCTGTTCTTCCTCGGCACTGAAAATACAATGAGAGGACTCGTAAACAACGTGCACACAATGGAGAGGACTTCTAGGTGTGCGCTCATGAGTCCTCTCAATGTATCCCAGGAAGGGGGCCTAGTAATGCAGATTTAAATAAGTGATCAGGTCTGACTGCAGCAGTGCTATTCAGGTAGTACTGTACTTCATAGGGCTCCAGGGAGGTGACGGGCTCTCTTTACACATCACAAACTAAAAGATCCCCTCACTTCAATATGGTGCTAACTGATGTAAATGTATGTTTGGCTAATGGAAGCCCCTTATATGTAAAAACATCTTGGAGGAATTTTATCAAATCAGATATGTCGTTTTTTTTGGCCCAAAACTGTCCAAAGTCAGGTTGATTGCAGGGTTCTGTAACATTTGGTGAGACTCAATACTTTTCAAAGTGTCTATGTTTAAAGGGAGCTTTAGTCTCTCTGCGCATGCGCCGGGCGCGCGCGCACGATGGAAAAGCCCGGCGCATGCGCAGAGAGAGGAAAGCGGCCGGCTGAGTGCGGGAGCCGGAGACGGGATCGCGCAGTGACAAGGAGCGCACCGCGCATGCGCGAGACTTGCACGATCCCAGCCTCACAGCAGGATGTCAATCCCAGTGAAGGGAGGACGGGTGAGGGGCGGGCTTAGCTTGACTTGAAGCAAGGAGGCCGCTGCCCCCTTGACTTCAAGCTGACTCGGAGGATAGAGAAAACACAGATTAAAACAGCGTTTTTATAAAGTATACAACAACTAGTGGAGGAATGAAAAACATGATTAGGAACACACTGGGGGCTACTGTAAGGTAATGATGTCGGATTAAAATGTGTTTTGGAGGTGACAGGTTCCCTTTAAGAGACAAAAACGTATAAACCACATTGCACTCATACCAAATATATTATTAAGTGGCGCCAGTTCAGACGCACAAAGCAAAGACAAACTTAAAAATGACACAAAAAACAACCACAAATGATAAATGTCTCCCCTGGTACATAAGTCCATGCAAAAGTTGCATTTGAAATCAGTTGTGCTCCAGTAAAACCCTGCTTCTACTATACATTATTAGGTGGGCACTGAGATAAGGGCACCTCAATAAAAGCCCTTATGCTTTCTGTTCACAGTATCTATTCAGTGACAAACACATGCCCGGTTACAAGAGGAGTATATGCCCGGCAGTGCCATCCTGTCTGGTAATCACTTAGAATTTGCTTTGACTTCAGTTGCTGTTGACACTGGATTCTTCCTGTCCTCAAACAGCTCAAAGCACAAAAAAAAACTGCTAAATTCTGTGGGTTCCACTTAACACCTCTAGCAATGACTGGCAGCAACACATTTGTGCTGTGAGTGACGGCAGCACAGGTTTGGATCTGTGACGCTCATGAATTGGCAGAAATAAAATAATTGACCTAAACAATTAATGGAATGACTGTTTTCAACACAATCAATTGACATGTAACTGAAAAACTAGCAACGTCCATCGTACCGTGGGAAAATCTTTTGGGGAGATTTATTAAGACTGGTGTTTCCTTCGCCAGTCTAGATCACCAGTGCTCTGGCATAAGATTGGCCTGATTTATTAAGACAATGGCCTGATGAAAATGTAACGTACACGTCGAAACACGTCGCCTTTTTATTGGTTTCTAAATCAATCATCAGTCGTCTGATCAGCAGCGCCGATCTCCTGTCTAATTTATTAAGAGGCACAGGCTCCCCAATACATTAGGTGCAACTCTGGCCCTTTAAATCTATGCCAGCCAGAAGCAGGGGTAGACTTGAGATATAGTTCATGATATTTCTAGTGTAAATTGTAGTAAACTTTAGAAAAGTGTTGAAAAACAAAAAAAAGTTGCAAATTATAGCGCAAATATTGCTTTCCCCATAATTTGAAACTTTTTTTTAGGACACAAAGGTGGCATAAGAACCTTGATCTCCCCCTTTATATCTGTAACCAGAATAACTAACTGATTCCAAACAATCAAGTATAAATGTGGATACCTGGTGACAATGGGATCTTTCCTTGTGACAGCTCCAAGCTTTGGACCCTGATTTGCCAACCGTTCATACGTCATGGTCCCCAAAATGCAATTCACTGCCTAAATGCAAGAATAAATAAACAAAATGTAAAATGTGTCACTCTTCAGGAGTAATAGTATGGGTAAAAACTGCATTAAACAGCAGGCGCGGTGAGGAAGCTGGCAGCCTGCGAGCGCCTTTCCCTCACCGCGCCTGCGCCGAATACTGAACGGCGTGAGATTTCACCAGAGCACAGGGCTGGCAGACAGATGCGAGCGCTGCCTGGCCCTGTCAATCAGGACTTGGAGGGAGGCAACAAAGGTGGGAGAACGGAGCCTCTAGGAGCAGGAACAACGCCCCCCCCCCCCCCCCCCCCCCCCCCCCCCTAGAGGCTAATTAGCATATTATAAAAGTTCGATTTCCGGCATAACGGGGGCAAAGATAAAAGTAGGAATAGGCTAGTTAGTTTTAGCTGACATTAGCACATCGCTAATGTCAGCTAGCTTAATAGGGTTAAATCTGGTGACAGAAACCCTTTAAATCAGGTCAGTATGATTACAACATAAACCTGACAGACACTAGTGAATTGAGTCATGGCAAACTCAAACCAAATGGACCACCTACTGGCCTGGCTTTAAATGAACAACAATTCTGTAATGGACAGATGGACCACAGCCTGTGTACGACCTCCACCTGTTGTGGTGAGACCTCCACAATGGACCTCCACAAGACTGGAGCACAAAGATGCAAGGAGGCAAATTCCAACCCCACAAAATGTTTATACATAAGGACACACTGAGTAATTCTGCCATTCTGGTGAACTTTGGAAAGTGCCCATTGAGAGGAAGCAGAGTGGCAAAAACTACAGGCACATTATAATGCTGTCCCTAGGACTGTAGCATTTTAGTCTCTAGATTTCAGTGCTGCAGTTATGTAAACTGGAAATTCAGTGTATTCATACTGTACAATATAAGAACCGATGAGCCCCTTTACCCCGCGTACACTATGTAACTCAATGGTTTCTTAAGACACCTGTTCATGGTGGAAGTTCATCTGCCTGTGTTTCTCCGCATTCAGTTCTTCAAGCCTCTTGCGGAACCAAGCGCAACATTCCTCTATAGCTGCCGGCCCATTACTGCAATCACAAATGAGGTGCACACGTTGGTCTACAATTACTGACATTAAACGGTATTTGATAATATCAAGATGGAGAACTATAATATGGCACCTACTAAGAAATCTACATAATAGACCTACCTGTTTGGTATGAACGTGCTCAGAGCTGTGTCCATATCCACAGTGCTTCCAAAGCGTCTATATTGCGGGTCCTGGATAATTACTAGCTGTTTTTTATCAGATTTTGCTACCTGCTTCTGTGCACCTGCAATACAAACAATTTATTGTACTGAAGTGTGTCATTATAGCTCATAAAGTATATATATATAAAAAACTCTAAAGTAAAATGTGTGCCGTACCTGGAGATGTGAGCAGGGCTCTGAACTGTTCAACAGCCTTAGCCACATTGACCTGGTAAAACTCCCAGAGTTTGAGTTTAGGGAATATTTCCTCCCATAGGATGCCACGGATATTCTGCAAAAATCAACAGGACAGACTAAGCATATCAGACAGTCACAAGGTTGTGGTCAGAGTACAGTAGACCATACAAATTAGATTTGAGCGGACTGCCTCAGCATCTAATGTGTATGGAGGTGTCTCCAGGTTTCCTTAACAGCAGATGTCGGAGGACAAAAGTATCAGGCTGCCGAATTTCAACATTTGTTCTTGCCCGGTAGAGGTTTATTCTCTTTTCCTCATTCATAACACATGCGCACTTGGACAAGCTGAATGTGTATGGGGTGGGGGGTCCGAAGGAAGAGCATTTGGCTGACCACTATCTAAGGCTACTTTCACACTCCGTTTGTGAGATCCGTTCAGGGCTCTCACAAGCGGTCCAAAACGGATCAGTTTAGCCCTAATGCATTCTGAATGGATAAGGATCCGTTAAGAATGCATCAGTTTGCATCAGTTCTGCCTCCATTCCGCTCTGGAGGCGGACACCAAAACGCTGTTTTGTGTCCGCCTGACGATGCGGAGGCAAACGCTTTCACTGACACAATAGAAAACGGATCTGCCCCCCATTCACTTTCAATGGTGTTCAAGACGGATCCGTTTTGGCTATGTTAAAGATAATACAAACGGATCTGTTCTGAACGGATGCATGAGGTTGTATTATCGGTGCGGGATCCGTCTGTGCAGATCCATAATGGATCCGCACCAAACGCGAGTGTGAAAGTAGCCTAAACTGTATAGCCACCTTTACCAAGGTCAACACAGTCCAGTCATCCGCACATTTTTTCATGTTGCTTTAAATAATGCAAATAATTATTCCCACGGCAGTTTTTAAAGGCGGTGCAATTTCCTTATCTCACTTTCATTCTAGAAGCCACACCTAATATATCAGTATTTCATTCTTGGATAAGCCACCGCGCATTATCACCAAGTACAACATTCTATTTATTTAGCAGGGCATGTCCATTATATCACATCGAAAATCAGAATCACCAAGTTCTACACTGGGTCCACCTTTCCAAAAAACGTGAAATTTATGCCGACAACTGAACGAATGGAACATTTGTATGCTTATTTGTTGGCAAATTTTTGTTTCAAATTCAACTGTTTTAGAGTTGTTAATATTTATAACACAGAAAGATTTTGGTTCAGAACTAGTGATCTGGCCAGACCCTTAATAACCTCAATCTCTACATTAGGTTTGGCAATTTTACATTTACATCCTTTACCTGGGTTTTCAACCAGCTGACCGCATAAGCATCCAATGTATTTTCGAAAGAGGGTATGCAAATCAGCTCTTAGCAAGCTCCGTCTCTAAGGCTGAGTTCACACGGGCGTTGCGGGAAAAGGTGCGGGTGCGTTGCGGGAACATGCGCCATTTTTCCCGCGCGAGTGCAAAACATTGTAATGCGTTTTGCACGCGAGTGAGAAAAATCGGCATGTTTGGTACCCAAACCCGAACTTCTTCACAGAAGATCGGGTTTGGTATCGGTGTTCTGTAGATTGTAATATTTTCCCTTATAACATGGTTATAAGGGAAAATAATAGCATTCTGAATACAGAATGCATAGTAAAATAGTGATGGAGGGGTTAAAAATAAATAAATAATAATTTAACTCGCCATAATTCACTTGCTCGTGTAGCCGGCATCTCTTCTGTCTTCATCTTAGCTGTGTGCAGGAAAAGGACCTGTGGTGACGTCACTCCGGTCATCACATGGTCCGTCACATGATCTTTTACCATGGTGATGGACCATGTGATGACCGGAGTGACGTCACCACAGGTCCTTTTCCTGCACACAGCTAAGATGAAGACAGAAGAGATGCCGGGCTGCGCGAGCAAGTGGATTAAGGGGAGTTAAAATTATTTATTTATTTTTTTAACCCCTCCAGCGCTATTGTACTATGCATTCTGTATTCAGAATGCTATTATTTTCCCTTATAACCATGTTATAAGGGAAAATAATAATGATCGGGTCTCCATCCCGATCGTCTCCTAGCAACCGTGCGTGAAAATCGCACCGCATCCGCACTTGCTTGCGGATGCTTGCGATTTTCACGCAGCCCCATTCACTTCTATGGGGCCTGCGTTGCGTGGAAAACGCACAGTATAGAGCATGCTGCGATTTTCAAGCAACGCATAAGTGATGCGTGAAAATCACAGCTCATGTGCACAGCCCCATAGAAATGAATAGGTCCAGATTCAGTGCGGGTGCAATGCGTTCACCTCCCGCATTGCACTCGCGTGGAATACTCGCCCGTGTGAACTCAGCCTAATGCCAACACATGGAAGGTAGCTATCTTATAAGTCAATGTTCAACCTTTTAAACAGGCCTTGAGACATAACTTAGATAATAACAAAGTCAGCATCTCATCTGCAGACAGCTGTTCCAGGGTGATTGCTTCTCATTAGTGCAGAGCAGACATTATTGGCTTAACTGGGCCAATCAGCCCGAAACAGCTGTCTGTTGATGAGGTACTGGCTTTGTTATTATGCAAGACATGTCTCAAGGCCTTTTGAAAAGGCTGAACATTGACTTACGGGGAAGCTACCTATGTGCCCATATTTACCAATATGCTGTGCACAATACAACATAAATCTTTAACGACAGGACATTTTTATGAGAGCTAACGACATTTCACTCTCTCCAACTTACATTTAGCTGCTGGTCAGTTTGGATTAGTGCTGGAAGTCCTCGGGCAGCGTACTTTCCATCTGCCACACTGCAGGTCAGGTGCCATAGCGCTCGGTCTAGAAGCCACGCTGGCTTAAGATGTGGTGAGTTTACAAGGTTGAAGCCACACTCTGGGTGTTCTTGAATCCATTTGCTGTTAGAAGCTGTTGAAAAAATGAGTAAAATTAGTTCAGTTACATCGTGTAATAAAAATATGGAAAGTGTCAAAATATCCACAGTAAGGCAACTGCCTAAAGGTCAGAAAAGAAACAAAAAAATAATAATAATAGAAAAATAATTTAAAAAAACATGTTAATATGAATAAATTTCTAAATTCCTAAATGTCTTTATTAATCTATAATGGATTGTTTGATCTAGAGGCGATCAGTAGAGAATTTAAAATGGCCGCTGTCAGATTCCATCACATGGAATCCGTCCTAATGACAGCAGGACAGCGCGAGTTAGAATGCAGAGCAGGCGCTGTATGGAAGCTCCTTCTCTGCTTTATCAGCTCTGTCAAACACTACAGGCCTCATTAATATACACCACTTTTCTGTCGTGAAAAAACAAGATTTTTGTGAACTCACCTGTAAAATCTCTTTCTCGCTTAGTTCATTGGGGACACAGGACCGTGGGTATAGACGCTTGCTGCCACTAGGAGGCGACACTAGGCTGAAAAAATACGGTAGCTCCTCCCCGGCAGGCTATGCCCCCTCCAGCCTGGAGAGAGCATGTCAGTTTGTGCCCAAGCAGTAGGAGCAGTAGAAACATGTGCGAAGGAAAAGTAAACGCAACAAACGCCAGCGGGAGTGAACCCGAGCTGAATACCCGACCGGCAACCAACTACCACCACTAACAATAATAAAATACTGGGTGGGTGCTGTGTCCGCCAATGAACTAAGCGAGAAAGAGATTTTACAGGCGAGTTCGCAAAAATCTTGTTTTCTCGCTCGTATCATTGGGGGACACAGGACCGTGGGACGTCCCAATTCAGTCCATAGGGAGGGAAAAATATATAAAAATCACACGCCCATGGAAAAAACGCCCTCGAGAATGCTTAATACACTGCCGCCTGCGAGACCCTGCGGCCCGGAGCAGCAACTGCCGATGCCTAGGAAAGCACCTGGTAAAACTTGGTGAACGTGTGCCAGGAAGACCAAGACGCTGCCTTATACAACTGTGAAGCTGATGCATGGTGGAGATGAACCCAAGAAGCGACGACCGCTGGTTGGGTGTACCGTAACTCCGCTGGGCGGTGCCTTGCCCCGGGAGCGGAATGCCTCAGCAACTGTCAAACAGATCCACCTGGAAACGACCCCTTGGAGGCCGTCGAGCCTTTACAAGGACCTCCAGGAATAACTAGGTATAAGTCCGTACGGCGGAAAGAGCTAGTCATGGACAAGCAAACCTCCGAATCCCATGGCTGATGGAGAGCTCGCTCTCTAGAATGCAAGGGAGAAGGAAAAAAGAAGGGAAAACAATGTCTGTGTAGACGTGTAAGGTGGCGACTACCTTCAGCAAAAAAGAAGGTATTGGGCGGAGCACTGCCTTATGTGGGTGAATGACAAGAAAAAAATACACATACAAGAAAGGCGCTACCAACTCCGAAATTCGTCGGGTGGAAGAGACCGCCACCAGGAATGCCACCTTCTCAGAATGAAAAGCGGAGAAGAAGACATTGCAGAGAGAGGTCATGTTCCTCACTGAAACGCCACCAAACGACCCACAGCCCACCAGCCGAGTCCGGAACATGGCTGGAAAGAGAAGGCCACAGAACCAATACCCCGTGCAAATGCAGATGAGGGGAAAGTAGTAACGTAGGAGCCACCAAGGCTTGCGGGGTGGCCGCGAACCCTGAGCTAGAGAAGGAAAAAGACGGGAGAAAAAAAAAAGAGGCTAGGGCTAAAGCCCCTTCTCCAGCTGAGACTGGCGCTATACAGAAGTAGCCACAGGATCTAGTGGCAGTGCCATACTCCACCTGAGGAGGAAGCCATGCAAGGGGAGCCACACGTCTATTGCTAGCACCAAACTCCCGCTGAGGAGGGGGCCACACAGCATTGCTAGAAGAATCCGCCACCTGACGAAGGAGCTGTGCAGGAGGAACCATAGTATGTAGTGGCAACGCAAAGACCCCTCATACAGTAGTAGTCACAGCATGCCCCGCCAGCGCAAAACTGAGGGGGAGGCCTGAGGACATCCAGTAGAAGCCATGGTACCATACTGCCCCAGTTAAGTAGAGCTTACCTTAAACACTCCACCTGGGAAGGGCGCCGAACAGGAGCAACCGCCAAAACTAGCGCCAGGGTAGAACCCCTACCTGAGGGGGATGCCCCACTGCAGCGACTACGAACTCTAGCACTAGCGTAAAAGCTGCACCTGTGGAGAAGAACAAGCTGTAGTAGCTAAACCAGAATGCCAGCATAACCACTTTCCAAGATAAGGAGGAGTGGTGGATAGAGAATACAGAGTCAGTAAACACTCGACTCGCTGGAACATAATCACAATATTATGTGCAATGGCGTACGCACTACATATTGTTGAGGACAAATACCATGACCGACTGGAACGGTGGAGGCCCATGGAGATGGGGGGGTCTCCAGGACACAAAATGGTTGCTGGGTAACCCCCCGAGAGGACAGAGGTTGTCATATTCATGCCCCAAACCAGCACCGAAAAGAAAAGAAGGATACAACGTGGAATTAGCCACAGTATCCACTGGCGGCACCCATATACCACTAGATGAAGAGTACAGGGCACCAGCGGGTACCAACTCCTGCCATGCTCCACTTGTGAAAGAAGCTAAGGCATCTAGAGCTGTGGGGTAGTTGAATTGCAGCATCCCAAGATGCTTAGTTATCCCCCCGTTAGCGGATCACTAGTGGAAGGGGGTAATGCAACAGGAAGCATGGTGATGGCAATGCGACTGATGAAATAGCATCCAGTGGTAGTGCAATACTCCGCTTAAGGAAGGGGGTAGTGCGACAGTCAGAACCGTATCCAACGGTAGTGTAATTACTCCACCTATGGAGGGGGGTAATGCCTACGGCAAGCACTGCACTCAGTGGTAGTGCAATTACTCCACCTATGAAGGGGGGGTAACGCACTGTATCCCGAGGTAGTGCAAGTACACATCCTATGGAAGGGGGTAATGCATATGGCAGGAACTGAAACCAATGGTAGAGAAATTACGCCGCTTATGGAAGGGGGTAATGCATATGGTGAGTCCTGTACCCGGTGGGAGTGCAATTACTCCACCTATGTAAGGGGGTAATGCATACGGTAAACACTGTAACCAATGATAATGCCATAACGCCATCTATGGAAGAGGCAAATGAATACGGCAAGTACTGTACACAGTGAAAATACAATTCTGCCACCTACGGAAGGGGGAACGCCTACGGCTGGCACTGAAACCAGTGCTAGTGCAGTTAGTCCACCTATAGAAGGAGGTAATGCCTAAGGTAAGTAGTAGTAGTAGTGCAAATACTCCGCCTAAGGAAGGGGGTAATGCATACGACAAGTACTGCTATCTACCGTGGACACAATCTTGGAAGACTGTACCGGATTCCTGTCAGAGTCCGAATCACTGATCCCCCCTCGGACCGAACTTCTCCAGGGAGGGTGCGTCTGAGCGTGACCCTAGGAAGGAAGGGTGGGGTGCAGAGGTGACCGAGTAGGAAATATGTCCTGCTCTGGCCCGCTTGAGCGCAGTTCTACCTCTCAGAATCTTGCCCATGGCAGTTGCAGGCTGCACCGGTGGGGATTTATCAACCAAACTACCCAGGGGGTGGAATGGGAACTTCTAGAGGTCCATCCACCGGATTGCGCAGGTGGTGCTTTATCAACCAAACGACCCCGGAGGGTGGATTGGGAAGTTCCAGAGATCCGCCACTGGATTGCGCAGGTGGAGAATTATCAACCAAACGACCCAGGAGGGCGGATTTGGAATCCTTCAGAGGTCCTTCACTGGATTGCGCAGGTGGAGAATTATCAACCAAACGACCCTGGAGGGCGGATTGGGAAAGTATGAGAGGCCCTCCTCTGTCCGAGATAGGACACGGGCCCAGTCTGGTACCATACAGACAGGGTGGTCCTGCGGTGATGAGGGCTGAGGGGGGCAGGACCCGTATGGACGTACATTTTTTTTAATTTTTTTTTATGAAAGAGGCAGGAAGGGGTTAAATTCATCAACATTAAAGCACATTGCACTGCAGATAGAAACCCCAGATAATCCGGTGCCGGCCTCAAAGAGGTGGCTGGCCATGAAGGGTTAAAACTGCCTTGAGGACCGAGGGCGGGGCTCAGCGGGCTTCTGGGGGAGGGGGAAGCTAGGCGGGAAGAATTAGCACCAAATCCCCGCCCATACCAGGGGATAAAAGCTGCAGCCTAGTAGGCCGCGAAGCCGTGACCTACAGTTTTGTCGCACGGCCGACCGGGATGCACTGCCGGTCGACCGGAGCACAGAGGGACCTGCAGCGGTGATGCGAAATGCACCCGCTTGCGCACACCGGCCGGGGGTGTCCACCCCGCAGGCCGGGAAGAAAACAGCGTGGGCCGGAGTGAACACACAGGTAGGCCCGAAGTGAAGCCGGGGCCTAAATTTTGCGGCGCCCGGCAGACCGTGCGGGCGGTAACCCTTCCGGAGCGGCGCGCTTGGCGCCCGCTCCCGAAAAGGGCGGATCATGGCGCTGGATATCGGGGAGCGGGAAGCCCCCTCCCCTCCCTGCCTGTCCGACAGGTGCATGAGCCCGGTCCACAGCGGCGCGCTCGGCTGCCAGCTGTGTTAGAACTGCGCCTGCCAGAGGACATGGTCCATTAACCCCCTATGTGCCCGTGTAACCCGGGGGGAGTGAGAGGGAATGCCTTCAGAGGTCCTGGGCTACGATAAATGGAGCCCGTTGCCTGTTAACCCTATGGATCCCTTGAAAACGATTGCCGCCAAAGAAGGAGGGAGGGGGAAGAGGGTTAAACATACTTACCTAGTCCCGTGTACTCACCCCATCTTCCTCCTCTTCTCTTCACCCTCCCTAAGTGGACCCGAAAGGTCACCTTTTCCAGCAGGGTCACCACCTCAGCAGCTGGCACCGGAGTGGCAGGAGTCTGGTATGGCGGGAGGGTCTTTTTCTTTGGCAGATCTAGGTGACCCCTTGGCTGGCGGGAAGCAGGGGAGCTGGGCTGCCCTGGATCCTCCTTTTGCTTCTGTGGGGACGTCGGGCGGTGAGGGAATCCGACTCCGGTCTTGCTCCCCAGGACAACAGAGAGGCTAAAATCAACTATGGAAGCCGCCTGCATAAGGCAGGGAGGTCTGACTCCTACAGACACTAAGCTAAAAACTGACATGCTCTCTCCAGGCTAGAGGCCATATAGCCTGCAGGGGAGGAGCTAAGTCTTTTTTCAGCCTAGTGTCGCCTCCTAGTGGCAGCAAGCAGCTATACCCACGGTCCTGTGTCCCCCAATGATACGAGCAAGAAAGTAGCATTTCTCCACTGCCTTCACCAATTTCCTAAAAAGGGGGTGTAATGAGGGTCTGGAGGGGGAGGGGCCAGCGGACCAGCCACATTTATCTTCTTTTATGGCAGTTTTCTAATGCTAAAATTCAGTTCAGGCGCATGGACTGCCGAAGACGTATGACGAGACGTATGGCTTGTTATAAATTAGGCACAGCCTTTGGCAGCATGTAGGGTTATTACAGACGAGCGTACGATAAATCAGGCCCCATATTATCATCTGTACCTGCCTGAAAGCTCATACTCACTGGAATGAAGGACCACACACACTCTGGGAAGTGTTGGATAATGACCCACCTCCCACACAGCAGCATATGTTCCAGTGAGTACAGGTGAGCTCAGAGGCAGGTGCAGATAACAGCTGAAGTCTGTAGGTAATATAGGGAGCTTCCATACAGCCCCTGCTCCTGCTCTGCATTCTAACTCAGGCGTCCTGCTGTCATTAGGACAGATTACATGTGAAGGAATCTGGCAGGGGCCATTTTAATTTTTCTACTGATTTCCCCCCTAGACAAAACAAGCCATTATAAATTAGTAAAGGCATTTACGAATTTATTCATATTAACATGTTTTTTCAATATTTTCAAGTTTTTTTTTCCCGTTGTATTTAAGATAAGAAACTGTATGTATTTTACATATGCTCCAATAATGTTAGTCAATAGAAGAGACTGCTCATAGATGGGGTGATCTTAGAATGGTTATATATTCAGAACAGCGTCCATGAACTGCTGCCTGCATGTAAGATCTGCATCTGCACCTTGGTGTCCCGCAAGGCTCTGTCCTAGGACCCCTGCTCTTCTCTATTTACACTTTTGGCCTGGGACATCTCATAGAGTCCCATGGCTTTCAGCATCACTCTTATGCTGACGACACACAGACCTACCTCTCTGGTCCAGACATCACCACCTTACTATCCAGAATCCCACAATGTCTATCTGCTATATCATCCTTCTTCTCCTCTCGCTTTCTAAAACTTAACATGGATAAAACAGAGTTCATCATCTCTCCCCCATCTTGCTCAACCCTCCCAACAGACCTATCTATCACGATCAATGGCTGCACACTCTCCCCGGTCAACCAAGTCCGCTGCCTTGGAGTGACCTTGGATTCTGCCCTCTCCTTCCGACCGCACATCCAAGCCCTTTCCACCACCTGCCGCCTCCAACTCAAAAACATCTCCCGCATCCTCGGTTTCCTTAACTTTGAATCTGCAAAAATGCTTGTACATGCCATCATCATCTCCCGCCTAGACTACTGCAACACTCTCCTCTGTGGCCTTCCATCTAGCACTCTTTCACCCCTCCAATCTATTCTCAACTCTGCTGCCCGACTAATCCACCTCTCACCCGGTTACTCCTCTGCCTCTCCCCTCTGCCAATCCCTTCACTGGCTCCCCATTGCCCAGCAAATTCAGTTCAAAATACTAACAAATACATAAAAGGCCGTCCACAACCTGTCCCCTCCCTACATCTGAGCTACTTTCCCGATACATCCCCAAACGCAATCTCCGATCCTCACAAGACCTTCTTCTCTCCTCTCCTCTCATCACCTCTTCCCACAATAGCTTCCAGGATTTCTCTTGTGCATCCCCCACACTCTGGAACTTGCTACCCCAACATATCAGACTCTCTCCTACAGTGGAATCCTTCAAAAGAAACCTGAAAACCTACCTCTTCAGACAAGCCTACAACCAGTGACCCTGCTGCCTCTATACTGCCATGACCAACTTCACCCGCACCTACTGTGTCCTTCTCCCATACCATGTAGATTGTAAGCCCTCACAGGCAGGGCCCTCTCTCCTTCTGTACCAGTTTGTAACTCGTCTTGTTCATGATTAATGCAATTGTCTGCATTATGTATGTGCACCCCTTTTCATATGTACAGCGCTATGGAATGAATGGCGCTTTAATAATAAATAATAATAACAATAATAATGTAAATAAACCACTTCCCATCTAAGCTTTCTTAGACATGAAATTGGACTTTTGGTAACTCCACGACTAAGATGTTTTTGAAAGATTGAAAATCCTACAAAAGGGAATTATTCATTTCAGACTCTGACGACTAGTTTCCTTGCCTGGTGTTTGCTAAGTAGTAACTCAATATGTTTTCTGAATGTGTCACTAGAAGTGCAGGTTTAATTCGATAATATGGGCATATACCAATCATAGCTGGCATTCTCACCTGTGTGGTTATACACGACATCAGTGATGCTCAGCATGTTCCATTCTTTCCTCATCTTCTCCACCAGTTTCCCAACGTCACTCCAGTTATAGGTCTTTCCAGGTCTAGAGAAGTCTGGATTTAGTTGCAACTGGTCGGCCAACGAATAACAAGATCGAGAAGTACCCAGTGTCTGCAAGGGTGTAAAATGCACCATATTGTAGCCTACAAAATAATTACAAAAATGACATTATAAATCAATCAGATAATCATAATATTGTTTATTTAAAAAGGATTTATCCCACAAAAAATATTCTACTGTACATCTTTCAAACCAGCACCTGGATCTGAATACTTTTGCAACTCAATGGAATTTAAAATTTAGCACAGCCACTGAGCTATTCAATAAAATGTATCTGTACAGCGCCACCTACTGTTTTTTTAATTTATTATTTCTTTGTCCTGCTCACTGAGAAGGCCGCACATGCTCAGTCTCATCCTCCAACTGCCTCCTGAGCTGTGATAGGGAGAGCTGAGACACGCCTCCTGAGCTGTAGCAGAAAAGACACGCCCCCTGAGCTGTCAGCTTGATATAAATCTAGCATAGCAATGAATGGGGAGATCTCTGGATCCATGTGAGGTACAGGGCTAAGACTATCATGTACTATATGATGTCAGATTTTCATTTTTTATATTAGTCATGGGATAACCCCTTTAAGCACTGTAAGACCCACTGTGTTAGCGTCTTTTTACAGGGGCAGATTTCTGCCAATTAACGAGTGTCATTTACATACAGCAGTCATTGTAAGTAGGGGATGTTTGTCCCCATACAGATTTCATTTGTCGGCAGCAAATCCCATTTTCGTTTGGAACCTGAAGAAGATAATACTAGCCACTGATGTTACCTGACTCCTTGGCTACCCTCAGCCTGTCCTCCCACTCATCAAATGGCCCCAAGCATTTGGACAGGAAAGTCTGAATAGTGATGCAATCCAAGGCAAGGATATGGTTATCAGCTCCGACTCTCAGTACCGGATCCACTATGATGTAACCGTCACCACTGCTCTGTTTGCTGCAGCAGAAAAAAGAATTCAACAGTGAGAACAGCCATAAAAGTAGAGACAGTAAATTAGAGGGTGCAGATATGTAGCTGACATACATTAGAGCTAGATATACTAGATATATTACTATCTTTTCTACAGTTAATTGGAGGTACATTGCAGTACACTGCTGTAAACAGTATAGACAATAGGGCAGATTTATTAAAGGGGTTGTCCGAGTCATTTTTTTTAATGGCCAGGAATCTATAAGAATAATATATATTTTAAAAAAAATAATTGTACTGTCCCGAACCACTTGTGTTCCAGCTCCTCCAACCTCCTGCTTCATGGCTGCAGTCGTGACATGCCTGTATAACACACAACTGCTGCAGCCAATCACTGGCCTCAGTGGTTTAATGCCATATACCAGTGATTGGCGGTATATGAGCACATCATGGTTACAACCAAACCATGATGTCATGGATGCTTGCCTAGATGATTATGTCATTGGAGGCAAGGCTACGTCCACATCTGCGCTTTAGCATTCCAGTACTCTGTTCTGGCAGAGGAGCAGAGCACCAGAACTGCTGTATCTGCTACACTTGGACTCTGCCGAGGCCCGCTGGATCCTTACTCACTATCATCGGATCCGTTAGGTGTCCTGCAAAAATGCTGGCCTCCTGCCGGAAAAAAAAGTTTTTTATGAAGATCCACAGGAACCATTATCCTATTAATTGACATAGCATTGTTCAGAAGGGGTTAATAGGAGCTACTGGTCCCAGTGCCCAGTGTCCTCACCCAGACCTGTGGCTGTAGGTTACAGTCATATCTGCACACATACAGGATGACAGGAGCATAACAGAAAAGGTGACGCATCTCTCTGCAGCGTCAAACCCATATCTATTTCTAAATGTCATTTTCCAAAGGGGTTGTCTGGACGGTAATTTTCTTTTAAAGAGGCAGAATGGCATTAAAAAATAAATAAAATAAAAAGTTTTCATGTGCACTGCATTCTTGGAAAAGGTTTCTTAAAGGCCCTCTGTCAGCAGATCTGTACCTATGACACGGGATGACCTGTTACATGTGCACTTGGCAGCTGAAGACATCTGTGTTGGTCCCATGTACATATGTGCCCGCATTACTGAGAAACATGATGTCTTAATATATGCAAATGAGACTCTAGGAGCAACGGGGGCGTTACCATTACTCCTAGGAGATCAGTGTTCTCTGTAAATGCTGTGGCCTCTCCACCTTAAATGACGGGGATAAGCAGTGTAAACATGATCATGCCTGCCTTTACCCCTATAAAAATACAGAGGGTGCAGTAGTTGCAGAGAGAGCAGAGCCTCTATGAGTAATGGTGACGCCCCCGTTGCTCCTAGAGGCTCATTTGCATATATTAAAACATCATTTTTCTCAGTAATGCGGGCACATATGTACATGGGACCAACACAGATGCCCTCAGCTGCCGAGCGCACGTGTAACAGGTCAGCCAGTGTCATGGTTATAAATCTGCTGACAGAGGCTCTTTAAAGGTAAATGCTCACTTTAACAAGAATAAAATTAACAAAGCTAAGTAAACGCATTGTAACATAGAATAGGTTAAAAATTGGTCCTTTCTTTAACTTACGATAGGTTGAATTGATACTGAAATGATCCAGCAATCTTCAAATCTATTTTACAAAACTTGTCGGAATCCTCCTCCCGGCCACTTGGGTTGTGCCACGGCAGAGGATAGAAGGTCTGCCGATCAAAGGTACCGCCAGGTGGCGGGTAGTTGGTGTGCACCGTGACATCTCTCCCTTGTAGGGTGGATCCCAACCGGAATTGAAGCTCAAACCCTGAAAGAAGACAACAAGTTGAGCATAGGGGACTTTGTGTGGGAAAGATTGGAACCAGATTTTTTGGGCGTAATGGCTACCTGCCTCCGGAGATTTGTCCAGCCCAGATCTAGCATACAAAGAAAGAAGCCATCATTTTATCAACATATTTCGCCTACAACTATGGAAGAGTATTTATGGAGCTGCGTCTATTTCATATGCAGCATAGCCACAATAATTCAGCTTGAGGCAACTTTCACTTCCACCAGGTGATCATAAAACAAGTGTATGACACTAAAAGGTCACCTCCAGGCGGGTAAATGCAACGACCGCTAATATTAGCCTGCCCTGCAGGACTATAAGTCATCGGTGTCTTGTTTCTAAGGGTGAGGACACCAGGGGAATACTTGTCTTAAATTAACTTGGCCTTTTACCAACAGAGAGATGTCGGTAGTCTTAAAGTCTGGGATAAGGTTAGCTATGCACACTGTACAGCCCTCCATACAGGATGACTAGGAACATGGCACAGATACAAAGACAACTCTATGGGGCACATTTATTAAGACCGGTGTTTTAGATGCCCTGCGCTGGAGGTGGATCGCCGAAGTTATGTAGAGGCTTACGGATCCACCGCCGCTTCTAAATGTAAGACAGCTTCCTTGCTGTCTTACATTTAGACCTGTTTCTCCGCGTAAAGCAGGCATAGATAATGGTGACTGAGATGGGACTGGCGGCCCGTCCCCTTCCCCACCCCACAATTTTAAACCTGGTGTGAGTAGGGCAAATTCACAATAACAGCGCAACTATCTGCGCCTGAAATACGCCTAATTTAGGCATGTTTCAGCATAGTAAATGACCCTCCATCTAATTTACCAATATGATTTTGTCTGCTGTGTCCAGGTGTTGTCCAAATGTAGAATGGACAGCAGCCACACTGAACACTAAAGCCTGTATTACACCAGGCAATCGTCGCTCGTCAGTGATGATCTGGCAGTGTAATACTGCCGCCAAGCAAACGCTCGTTCATCGAGCAATACAAATCTTTTGACAGGTTTAAAAATTATCGTTTGCCGGCGGCAGATCGTAGTGTCACCACAATCTGCTGCTGGCAAACAACTGGTCAGCATGGAGACGAGCAATGGTATAACTGTGGAGGAGATTGCTGCATGTAATAGCAGCATTCTCCTCCACTAGTGAGCAGGCGATTGCCGGGAAGGAACGCTTTCTTCCTGACAATTGCCAGCAGAATCGGGTTGTCTAATGCAGCCTTAACCCCTTCAGTTGAATGGGTATACTGACATGACCGGTTTTCTGCATGGATCATTCAAATGAATGGGTCTGTGGGGAAAAAAATGACGACACGCGGACTCCATCTATGTGCAGTCCATTTTAAAAGAGGTCTGTGTTTCCATCTGAAACAAGGACAGGATTTTCTATCGCTCGTCTACAAGGGGCCTTCCTTGGAGGTTTACTTTGAGATCGATGAACGCGGATACATCCACAAAGGGGCATATGGATGACACTGTGTGACCTCCGTGTTGCATCCATTTTTTTTTCTTCCATGCGTTTTCTGCATCCATGTTATCCATTCCGTAAAAAAAAGATAGAATATGTCCTATTCTTGGGCACTAATGTAGACCACAGACCCATTATAGTCAATAGGTCAGCAACCAAAAAAAAAGATGCAACACACAGACGTCACATAGAAGTTGTCTGTATTTTGAGGATCTGCGTTTTGCGGACTGAAAAATGTATACAGTTGTGTGTATGCCCACTGAGGCCTAAGAAAAATATCTATCTAAACACACTGGCCCACATTTACTAATATAATTGTGTCTGGTGCTTTATACTTCGTCAAGCTTTAGACCCATGTACAGTATGAAGCAAATGTGGTAAAAGAATAATACACTGCACCACGCTCATCAGCGCTGTGTGGCCTAACAGGAAAGGGATATGATTTAGCAAAACTTTGGTGTAAAGTATACTAACCAATGATCGGTGTAAAGTTACCAGATTTACCGTTCTGCATGAGCCACTGTGATTGGTGCATTTCAAGACTGCCCGTCTAAGTATACTTTGTCTTTATGTTAGAAAAGATTAGTAAATCGGCTCCATTGTAGTGACTCAGCTAAAAGTACTGTGCAGAAGCTATGGATTAGGAGCAGTGATAACACAGGGTGGGACTTGGTTTAACCTTTTTATTTGAGTTCTTATTTGAGTTCTTATTTATCAGTACAAATAAAAGTCACATTTTAGGTTGTAGGTTGGAGAATAAGAGTATTAATGGCCAGTAGGCAATTTGTGAATAATAGGTATTAATAAGTACAAGCCCCTTACCGCCCCTAAGTACAAGCCCCTTACCATCCCTAAATATAAGACCTTTACCACTCCTGAGTACAAGCCCCTTACCATCCCTAAATATAAGCCCCTTACCATCCCTAAATACAAGCCACTTACCATCCCTAAATACAAGCCCCTTACCATCCCTAAATACAAGCCACTTAACCATCCCTAAATACAAGCCCCTTACCATCCCTAAATACAAGCCCCTTACCATCCCTAAATACAAGCCCCTTACCATCCCTAAATACAAGCCCCTTACCATCCCTAAATACAAGTCACTTACCATTCCTAAATACAAGCCCCTTACCATCCCTAAGTACAAGCCCCTTACAATCCCTGACGTCACAGAGCTGGAGCGCCGAAATCTCGCGATGCGCGAGCTAGCGCATGCGCAGTGTCGGCATCATGTTCATTCCCTGTGCTGGCATCAGCACAGGGAACGAACTACGCATGCGCTAGCTCGCGCATCGCGAGATTTCGGCGCTCCAGCTCTGTGACGTCAGCCAGCAAGGAGGAGATTCGGAGGACGCGGGGCGGTGCTGGGCTCCTTTCCGCTGGACTCATCTCCGGACACAGGACACATATCAGGTTCATTTGCATATGGATCAAAACGGTTTTTTAACACAATAAAAGCACACAGAGCTATGGGGACTGGGTATTGCAGATGTGCTAGTGGCCATCTAGCAGCCCATGTCCCCAGCTCTATGCACAAAATCCTGGTGACAGGTTCCCTTTAATAGCTGTTGGCCAAGTGCTTTTTTGGCAGATAGTTCTGGAAGAGCGGAGTAAGCCAGTGCCAGACACCTCTGGTGATGGCTTATTTCCTGGAAGAACAAAAATATGGGGGTTGAAATTCAAGCTTCTCATATACATCAGACTGTGGTCATACCCACCAAAAACAGCTGGTTTGACTGACAATACTCTCATGTGTATGTGAGTCTTTGGCCCCTGTGAATTGCTGGCAGCCTCAGACATATGGGTAAAGGTCACATCCCACAGTTTACTTCCAGTTGTAGGGGTAGACGCAGCCATGGTAAACAAAACCAGTCACAAAATATCTGTTGCTCTTTCCACCATTCGATAATGGCAAGTCCACCATGCAAAGGCTTAATTTTATATGAAGAATTTCAGTCAAAGAAACCCAACAATTCTTGTAAAGGATTTTACACCATGCTTGTTGCAGACCAAAGGTTTCTCTAGATTTTCTACTCGGGCTTCATGAGCCAATCCACAGTGATGCTGGGGCCACACCAGCGACCAGATAATACAGTGCAGCACACATACAGCCAGGTCCATAAATATTAGGACACCGACACAATTCTAACATTTTTGGCTCTATACACCACCACAATGGATTTGAAATGAAACTAACTAGATGTGCTTCAACTGCAGACTGTCAGCTTTAATCTGAGGGAATTTACATCCAAATCAGGTGAACGGTGTAGGAATTACAACAGTTTGCATATGTGCCTCCCACTTGTTACGGGACCAAAAGTAATGGGACAATTGGCTTCTCAGCTGTTCCATGGCCAGGTGTGTGTTATTCCCTCATTATCCCAATTACAATGCATTTGCATTTGGAATCTGTTGCTGTCAACTCTGAAGATGAGATCCAAAGAGCTGTCACTATCAGTAAAGCAAGCCATCATTAGGCTGAAAAAACATAACAAACCCCTCAGAGAGATAGCAAAAACATTAGATGTGGCCAAAACAACTGTTTGAAACATTCTTAAAAAGAAGGAACGCATCGGTGAGCTCAGCAACACCAAAAGACCCGGAAGACCACGGAAAACAACTGTGGTGTATGACCTAAGATTTCTTTCCCTGGTGAAGAAAACGCCCTTCACAACAGTTGGCCAGATCAAGAACTACAGAGGGTTCGCCACAAGATGTAAACCATTGGTGAGCCTCAAAAACAGGAAGGCCAGATTAGAGTTTGCAAAACGACATAAAAAAAAAAAGCCTTTACAGTTCTGGAACAACATCCTATGGACAGATGAGACCAAGATCAACTTGTACCAGAGTGATGGGAAGAGAAGAGTATGGAGAAGGAAAGGAACTGCTCATGATCCTAAGCATACCACCTCATCAGTGAAGCATGGTGGTGGTAGTGTCATGGCGTGGGCATGTATGGCTGCCAATGGAACTGGTTCTCTTGTATTTATTGATGATGTGACTGCTGACAAAAGCAGCAGGATGAATTCTGATTCTGAAGTGTTTCGGGCAATATTATCTGCTCATATTCAGCCAAATGCTTCAGAATTCATTGGACGGCGCTTCACAGTGCAGATGGACAATGACCCAAAGCATACTGCAAAAGCAACCAAAGAGTCTTTTAAGGGAAAGAAGTGGAATGTTATGCAATGGCCAAGTCAATCACCTGATCTGAATCCGATTGAGCATGCATTTCACTTGCTGAAGACAAAACTGAAGGAAAATGCCCCAAGAACAAGCAGGAACTGAAGACAGTTGCAGTAGAGGCCTGGCAGAGCATCACCAGGGATGAAACCCAGCGTCTAGTGATGTCTATGCGTTCCAGACTTCAGGCTGTAATTGACTGTAAAGGATTTGCAACCAAGTATTAAAAAGTGAAAGTTTGATTATTATTCTGTCCCATTACTTTTGGTCCCTTAACAAGTGGGAGGCACATATGCAAACTGTTGTAATTCCTACACCGTTCACCTGATTTGGATGTAAATACCCTCAAATTAAAGCTGACAGTCTGCAGTTAAAGCACATCTTGTTCGTTTCATTTCAAATCCATTCTGGTGGAGTATAGAGCCAAGAATGTTAGAATTGTGTTGATGTCACTATATTTATGGACCTGACTGTATAACCTCTGTATCACTGCACACAACACCTTAGAGCAGCACCATATAATACAGAACAGCACAATATACCTCCCCAGTAGCTTCAAACAAATACCACAGTGCAGCACAACATGCCCTCCTAACAGCACCAAACACCACAATATAGCGCAAAATACCTCCCTAACAGTGCAGCACAAAATACTTCCCTAGAAGCCCCCAATACCAAAATGCAGCACAAAGTACCTTTCTAGCAGCACTAAAAAAATATGACAGTGCAGCACACAATACCACCACAGAATCCCCAAATACCACAATGCAGCATAAAATAACTCCCCTGCAATACTAAACCTCATAACACAGCATAAAACCCCTGGCACCTGCCTGCCCATCTGCTGAGGCTAGCTGCCCTCTAATGTAATGGCTGCCATGTTTTCTGTCCTCCTCCCACTCCAGTTGACTCTAATTAAGATATGGAGAAGGGAGCTAAGGAGATGAGACTTGGGCCACAGCACCAAGCAAACCCTACCTTCAGCAGGCTGTCTGGTCTTCCAAAGCTGTACCAGGCCTACCTTCTCCTACCAGTGCCTCACAGTTTGGGAAGTGCTGTACTATGGAGAGAGGCACATTTCTGAAACCGCACAACTTCCGGGATTCTCCTGAAATAAATAACCGGTAACTACTTTCCTCAAAGATCTCTCGTTACTGCTCCTGTTCTCCCGGCTGGGATCTACTTACCTGGCTACAGCGGTTACAAGATGATATCAACACATGACCTCTGCAGCAAATCACTGGCCTTGTCAGGTTCACGTGTTGTCAACATGAGGTCACTGTTGTAGCCAGGGGTAAGTAGATTTTGTCTGGGAGAACGAGAGTGTCGGTAAGATATCTATAAGCTCTTTATTTCAGGAGGATCCCAGGGTTGTCCAGTTTCCTCCTGAAACCACACAAGCCCTTTAAAAGAGACATGGACATTTGACCAAGTGTATACATTGACAACAGGGAAAGATAACCGTTGGTTGACCATCATGTATGGCGGAAATATTTACCTTTGTGCCTTATATACAACAGGATACAGAACAGTAAGATAATGAAGAAAGAGAACGCTTTACTTCATACATAAGTGCTGTAAGCCAATCTTTACTTCCTTTAAAGAAAGAGGTCAACTTGCATCTAAGAAAGATTGGATATTACTGTGGAGTTCACCCCATGACTTGCAGAGTATTCCTGCCCACACACACTACATTATTTTTTATAACCTACACATCGAATATAGACAAAATGTATACATTTGCAGGATGAAATCCTTGGAAATCTCATTCTCCTGTGTCACATTCCTTTGCGCAATTCCTGATTACCCACGGATAATCTGTAGAGATTTTGATGCTTCATGCCGAGCGTTCAGCTAGTAGTCTGCCATGATCCATAGTTTAGCGCACAGTGAGCTGATAGCCAATGGCATTGTACTGTGCCGGATCATAAATGTTTTTGGTGGTACGGTTGGATCATCGGTCCATTTGTCATCCACCTAGAATCTCATGTCTGTGGCCAGCTGTTCCTGACTCAAGACCTAAGCCTTCAAGATCTGGGCAAGTGGATTACAAGCCAATTAGCACATGTCTGTAAGTACAAGGAGTCAGCGAAGACATGGTGGGATAATAGAAACAAAGGAACAGCTGGGGGATGGGACAGACTAATATCCTTGTGCTATACCATCACCTATATTGTCTGCCATTGCCCTTACTACAGGAAGAAGTATTTGCAGTAGTATGAGAATAGATAGATAGATAGATAGATAGATAGATAGATAGATAGATAGATAGATAGATAGATAGATAGATAGATACAGTTGCAAGAAAAAGTATGTGAACCCTTTGGAATGATATGGATTTCTGCACAAATTGGTCATAAAATGTGATCTGATCTTCATCTAAGTCACAACAATAGACAATCACAGTCTGCTTAAACTAATAACACACAAAGAATTTAAATGTTACCATGTTTTTATCATGAACACACCATGTAAACATTCCCAGTGCAGGTGGAAAAAGTATGTGAACCCTTGGCTTTAATAACTGGTTGAACCTCCTTTGGCAGCAATAACTTCAAAGAAAAGTTCCCTGTAGTTGCAGATCAGACGTGCACAACGGTCAGGAGTAATTCTTGATTATTCCTCTTTACAGAACTGTTTCAGTTCAGCAATATTCTTGGGATGTATGGTGTGAATCGCTTTCTTGAGTTCATGCCACAGCATCTCAAGCGGGTTGAGGTCAGGACTCTGACTGGGCCACTCCAGAAGGCCTATTTTCTTCTGTTTAAGCCATTCTGTTGTTGATTTACTTCTATGCTTTGGGTCGTTGTCCTGTTGCAACACCCATCTTCTGTTGAGCTTCAGCTGGTAGACAGATGGCCCTAAGTTCTCCTGCAAAATGTCTTGATAAACTTGGGAATTCATTTTTCCTTCGATGACAGCAATCCTTCCAGGCCCTGACGCAGCAAAGCAGCCCCAAACCATGATGCCCCCACCACCATACTTCACAGTTGGGATGAGGTTTTGATGTTGGTGTGCTGTGCCTCTTTTTCTCCACACATAGTGTTGTGTGTTTCTTCCAAACAACTCAACTTTGGTTTTATCTGTCCACAGAATATTTTGCCAGTACTGCTGTGGAACATCCAGGTGCTCTTGTGCAAACTGTAGATGTGAAGCAATGTTTTTTTTGGACAGCAGTGGCTTCCTCTGTGGTATCCTCCCATGAAATCTATTCTTGTTTAGTGTTTTACATATGGTAGATTCGCTAACAGGGATGTTAGCATATGCCAGAGACTTTTGTAAGTCTTTAGCTGACACTCTAGGATTCTTCTTCACCTCATTGAGCAGTCTGCGCTGTGCTCTTGCAGTCATCTTTACAGGACGGCCACTCCTAGGGAGAGTAGCAGCAGTGCTGAACTTTCTCCATTTATAGACAATTTGTCTTACCGTGGACTGATGAACAGCAAGGCTTTTGGAGATACTGTTATAACCCTTTCCAGCTTTATGCAAGTCAACAATTCTTAATCGTAGGTCTTCTGAGAGCTCTTTTGTGTGAGGCATCATTCACATCAGGCAATGCTTCTTGTGAAAAGCAAACCCAGAACTGGTGTGTGTTTTTTATAGGGCAGGGCAGCTGTAACCAACACCTCCAATCTCATCTCATTGATTGGACTCCAGTTGGCTGACACCTCACTCCAATTAGCTCTTGGAGATGTCATTAGTCTAGGGGTTCACATACTTTTTCCACCTGCACTGTGAATGTTTACATGGTGTGTTCAATAAAAACATGGTAACATTTAATTCTTTGTGTGTTATTAGTTTAAGCAGACTGTGATTGTCTATTGTTGTGATTAAGATGAAGATCAGATCACATTTTATGACCAATTTGTGAAGAAATCCATATCATTCCAAAAGGTTCACATACTTTTTCTTGCAACTGTAGATTAGTCCTCAGGGGGCATTCACACAACCATATGTATTTTGCTGTCTACACATCGCAGATCCACAAATTAAGGATGACGTCAGTGTGATGTCCATATTGCACCCATTTTTCTTTTTTTTTGTGTGGATCCACTGACTACAATGGGTCCGTGGTCCGCATTAGCAGCCAAGAGTAGGACATGTTCTACCTTTTGCAGAATGCACAATACGGATGCGGAAAGTACACAGAAGACAAAAAGTTTGGATGCTACACGGAAGTCACACAGACGTCATTACGTATTTTGCAGACAGCAAAATACATAGAGTCGTGAGAATGCCCCTTTATGCACTTATCCGTGTCTGATCTGCATTTCTTTGCAGATTCCACACAGACCCAATCATTTCTATGCATCCGCAAATAAAACGGACAGCATCCTCATCCATATGTCCGTTTTGCAAATTATAAAACTTCCTATTTTTTCGGTATCGCAGACATGAATAGTGATGTCTAGTAACGGGAGTAAGAAAAATGCAAACTGCACACGGAATGTGTCTGGATTTTGGGGATTGGTGGTTTGCTCACTGCAATACGGACACGGTCATATGCAGGACTTATATCTCTGTCAAATAATGTCAGAGGTTGGAGTCTGAGACTTTGTCATTTGCACCTGAATCTTCTGCAAACATAAAAGAACAACCACAGGCTGCATTTTCCCCTTTTGCAATTGCTTTCCAAGTGTCAACATTGCGAGTGTCGTAACAGCAGCTTGATGTTATTTCATTACCGCAGCGCTGTGCAACTGCCCTTATTCCTCTGAAGCTGTGAACCTAATAAAAGATAGTGGAGAATCCCAAATACTGTTATTATTTTCTGATAAGGCCTCATGCACACAGCCGTAGGCGCTTTTGCGGTCTGCAAATACGGATACCGGCCGGGTGCGTTACGCATTTTAGCAGAACAGCATGACCTGCCCTCTGTAGAACTATCCTTTTCTGCAAAACGGACAAGATTAGGACACGGTCTACTGTTTTTGCAGGACCGCGGAGCAGGCATACGGATGCGTGCTGTCTGCATCTTTTGCAGTCCTATTGGAATGAATGGGTCCGCATCTGATCTGCAAAAAATGCGGATCGGATGCGGATCAAAACCACAGTCGTGTGCATGAGGCACATTCACATTCTCCTCTGCTGCACCCAAATCTATCAGCATTGAGTCCACTGACAGACCGTGGATTTCTAAGGCATTTACAATTCTCTGTATAGCTGTGGGCTACAACAGGTGAAGTACGCGTATTAGGAAATGACCACTTCAGCAATACCTGCTAGAATTTGGCGCTAGCTTTAAATAATGTTAGCCATAGACCTCTATATTCTCCACCAGAAACAAAACACAGAAAATGTTAACGACTACGGTCCATGTTTTATGCCAGTGTGTAAGTGAAGAGATCACTGGGACGTGCTCTGCGCTGTCTTACCTTGCTCGAGCCGAAAGAGTCTTTTCTCCAACTTCTCCATGTCATTAAGGAACAGAACCCGGACCTGCTTAGTGGGCTCCATGGTGGCTTCCTGGGGTTGGTTTCCTTGTCAGATCACGGGTAGTTGTGACATAGAAGCAATCCCTGCAGAAATACAGAAAATAATAAAGCACAAGGTGTTAAATAAAGAATTGTGAAAATAACACAAACCCATAAAGGTGGGTGCACACTTACATCGCTGAAACCTAGAAAATCTAAGCAACTAGAAACACTGGCAGACTGTCCCTGCAGGGCTATGACAAGGAGACACTAGACTGCCAGCTGGGATCAGTGTGGAAGGTGCGCTGCCAGAGACACAGTGTGCCAGAGAAACAGAGGAAGCCCTCTAACATCATGTTGGCACGTAAAGAATCCTTGTGATCCAGCAAACAATCTAAATATATATGCAGCTCACCTCCTCCTGACGTACCCCCCCTGCAAAGACCCTCCAAATGTCCCTGAGCCTCAGGCTGAACGCAGGACGTGCAGAGTCAGGACAGTGCAAAGAGCAAAGACCTCCCAGTGTCCTTCTCACATCTCAGCCCTCCTCCTCTGTGCCCAGTAACAGGCCCACATTCACCGCCCGGGCCCTCCCTCTTCAGCCTGAACACACACACCTCCCAGTGCATGCCCAGTATATATTCCCAGTGCACGTACTGAGCAGTGTCAGAGACACTATAACATCATTCATGTGCTGCACAGATCGCATGACATAGACAGGTCAGACAGCAGGGCAGAGCCCGCGGCTGCCAGGGGCTCGGAGCAGCACTTGCCCCTTGCAATGTTGTAGGTTATGTACACTGTAAAGGCAAAAAAAAGCTTTATCTTTTTTTTTATGTAACATCGGGTATTTGTACTAGTGAAAAATGTTATTTTACTGTTACAACAATATTTATTACTTCTATATATACTCATTCATTTTAGGGCTCATGCACACGACCATGTTTTTAGTCTGGACCCATTCACTTGTATGGAGCTGTGTGCTCTCCGCATCTGTATGCCCGTTCCGTGGCACCCAATAATAGAACACGTCCTATACTTACGGACAAGAATAGGACTGTTCTTAGAGAACAGGCTATCGGCGTGTGTATTCTCACATCCGTGTTTTAGCACAGTCCATGGGTCCGTGGTTTTAGCATCGAAGCTTGCTCTATTCTGTCCATGTTCACGGATCCATCACGGCATTACAATCTATGGGGCTGTGAAAAACACAGACACAACACGGATGTCATCCAGGTTTCATGGACCATTAGGAGGAGATGCTATAAAAAAATATTTTCAGCTGTACAGTGTCTGTGAAACACAGATGACACATGGAGAGCGAAAAACGGACAAACACGGATCCTTCATAGCATCTTATCCCAGATTTCATCATGGACGTGTGAATGAGGCATTAGGTCCCAGGGTAGGTTCACACACATTTTCATCCTGCCCATTTCATTGGGAACGCTGGAAATGGATTCTGCCTCAAGAGTGTAGATGTCACTTCTTTTTTCTGCTGCGCGGTTTGTAAAACTGCAAGAGCCTGTTCACATGGCGAAATCCGCAGGCGGAATTTTGGTACAGACATCGTGCCAAAATTCCATGGGCAGCTGTGTGGTGTCTGCATGCCCATTTTTTTCAATTGGAGGCAGAGCTGCAGTTTGCGGGCTGGCGTTTTAAAGCCGCGACCACCCCAAGAAGGGACAAGTCCGGATAGATGCCGCTTGAAGCCATGGTGGGTGTCCGCTCACAGTTTAGCTCAATTCAATGGAGCTAAGCCGTAAGCTGCTCCCCGGCATTCAAAGTAAACTACTGTGGCAGAAACCACGGCGGATTCTGCTGAGGATCAGGCAGTGGATTTTGACAGCATCAAAATTCTCCATGTGAATGTACCCCAAGACGAAAAAAAAGCACCTTATGAATAAACAAGAGATTTCTCCATTTAATTCAATACAGATAAATTGAAAGCGTTTTGCCATGGTTTTGGGGCATGGAATTCACATCAAAATCCACAGCAAAAAATGACACGCGGATTTTCAATCCAATCCTATAAAATGTCCCCCCATATGCCAGGCCCCTCACACTGAATATACTTACCTGGCTCCCCGCACCACTCCTGGTCCCCGCACCGGCGGTGCAGGGACCCGGATTGGCGCAGGGAGCGGTGTAAGTATATTCAATGTGAGGGGGGGACATTTTATAGGACTGGATAACCCCTTTAGGCCTCATGCACACGACCGTTGTTTGGGTCCACATCCGAGACGCCGGATGCGGACCCATTCACTTCAATAGGGCCGCAAAAGATGCGGACAGCACTCCGTGTGCTGTCCGCATCCGTTGCTCTGTTCCGTGGTCCGCAAAAAAAATATAACCTGTCCTATTCTTGTCCTTTTTGTGGACAAGAATAGGCAGTTACGGTATATCAATGGCTGTCCGTGCCGTTCTGCAAATTGCGGAATGCACACAGACGCCATCCGTGTTTTGCGGATCCGCAATTTGCGGACCGCAAAACACACAACGGTCGTGTGCATGAGGTATTTGGTTTAAATCTGCCCTCTAGTGGTTGTTTTCTTGTAAGACAGGTTCATATTCACTAAGATTTGTCTCATTGGTTTGCGCATAAAAAAATTGCCCAAATGACAAGAAAAAAAAAAAGACACAACTCACAACCTTCTCTCTTTCAATGCAAAAAATTGCACAAGTTCCCCTTCAAAACAGACGAGAAAAATAAGCCTGGTCAGGAGCGGAGTAGAAATAAGACTGTTTATGGACTTAATTCAGACGCAAAAAAAGGCGCACCAACATAAATATATCGGAAATAAGGCGCAATACAAAGACAACTCCAAAGTTAGTCTCGAGATAAAAATTAGATGAACAAGGCACAAATGACTCCTAAACAGGCGCAAAATCAGTTGGTAAATGAGACTTAAAAAATGAGACAATCTGAGACAGCTTTTATACTCCTGAAAACAGGCGCAGACCCTATAGTAAATGTGCCCCAGTGACATGCAGAAGACACACTGGGGGAGATTTACCAAAACTGGTCTTTAGTTGCCCATAGCAACCATTTAGATTCCACCTTTCATTTTTCAGAGCTCCTTTGGAAAGCTGGAATCCGATTGGTTGCTATGGGCAACTAAGCCAGTTCTACTTTACACCAGTTTTGATAAATCTCTCCCACTGAAATGACTGAAGGGGGCTAATCTGTGTTTGGATCCACTTCCGTGGCAGAAGTCCGAGGGTCAGCTGCAGCTAACTACCAGTCGTATTTTTCCAACATGCATTTAACATCATGTGAACATAGACTTAGACCTAGTCCACCATTCAGTGTTTGGCCAAAACCAGGTGCAGGTCAAAAACACAGAACAGGAGGGAATCTTTCCAGTATACCCCATCTCTGTGCAGACTCCACTCCTGGCTTTGGCTCGCAGCCACTGATCAATGACCAAATCACTGACGTGTGAACAGGGGCGGACTGGGAGCTTAAAGTGGCCCTGGAAAATACGGGGCAACACAAGCAGGCAGGCATATAGGCAGGGACAACAGAAGTAGATGACACCCCAGCAGAACCAAATACTACAGTGCAGCACAAAATACTGCCACCCCCACTGCAGTATTCCACTGTATTAGGCCCCTTGCAGACGAGCGTGTCCGGATTAGGTCCGGATGCGTTGTGAATGTGTTCAGTGAAAAATGAGCGATTTTGCATTCAGTTGTTCAGTTTTTATTGCGCGGGTGTAATGCGTTTTGATGCGTTTTGCACGCGAGTGATAAAAAACTGAATGTATACAAACAACATCTCTTAGCAACCATCCGTGAAAAAAAGCATTGCATCCGCACTTGCTTGCAGATGCCATGCGAATATAGAACATGCTGCGATTTTCATGCAACGCACAAGTGATGCATGAAAACCAACGCACATGTACACAGCCCCATTGAAATGAATGGGTCCGGAATCCGTGCGGGCGCAATGCGTTCGCATCACGCATTGCACCTGTGCGGAATACTCGCTCGTGTGAAAGGGGCCTTACTGTCCTGATGACTGCGATCCTGTTGAATGCAGGAGGGCACCTGTGGCCACCAGCCAGGTGCATAAGTACCAGAAGCTCCTAGCATTAATTTCTATTAAGAGCATCAGATTGCTAGATATCCGGCTAGCGGCCATAAGACGGGCTCGGGTGAGCCCCAGGGCAAAGGCCCACCAGGAATTTTCCCTGTAGAGTCTATGGCCAATCCACTCCTGAGTGTGAACTATCCCTAAGGCCTCTTTCACACAGGCGTCGCGTGTGAGGGCCGGATAGGATGCGGGTGCGTCGTGGGAAAATCGTGTGATTTTGCCTGCGAGTGGGGTGAGTTTCGTATGCGATTGCGTTGCGTTAGGCCTCCTGCACACGACCGTTGTGTGCACCCGTGGCCGTTGTGCCGTTTTCATTTTTTTTTCCGCGGACCCATTGACTTTCAATGGGTCCGTGGAAAAATCGGAAAATGCACCGTTTTGCAGCCGCATCCGTGATCCGTGTTTCCTGGCCGTGAAAAAAATATGACCTGTCCTATTTTTTTCACGGCCAACGGTTCACGGACCCATTCAAGTCAATGGGTCCGTGAAAGAACACGGATGCACACAAGATTGGCATCCGTGTCCGTGATCCGTGGCCGTACGTTACTTTTTATACAGACGGATCCACTGGCCACCAACGAGTTAACTACAGGGGAGGGAGGGGGGCACTGGCCACCAACGAGTTAACTACAGGGGAGGGAGGGGGGGCACTGGCCACCAATGAGTTAACTACAGGGGAGGGGGGGGGGGCGGCCGCACTGGCCACTAATGTGTTAACTACAGGGGGGGGGACTGCCCCCTGCTGCCTGGTAGCACATGCCAGGCAGCAGGGGGCAGTCATGTACACAGTAATTTTAGTATATTCTAACCTGAAGCGTCCCCATCACCATGGGAACGCCTCTGTGTTAGAATATACTGTCGGATTTGAGTTTCACGATGTAACTCAAATCCGACGGTATATTCTAACATAGAGGCGTTCCCATGGTGATGGGGACGCTTCAAGTTAAAATATACCATTGGATTGGAGAAAACTCAGATCCTATGGTATATGAACTCCTGACTTTACATTGAAAGTCAATGGGGGACGGATCAGTTTGAAATTGCACCATATTGTGTCAACGTCAAACGGATCCGTCCCCATTGACTTGCATTGTAATTCAGGACGGATCCGTTTGGCTCCGCACGGCCAGGCGGACACCAAAACGACTTTTTTTTCATGTCCGTGGATCCTCCAAAAATCAAGGAAGACCCACGGACGAAAAAACGGTCACGGATCACGGAAAAACGGGACCCGTTTTTGCAGACCGCAAAAAAATACGGTCGTGTGCATGAGGCCTTATTCAGTTTTTTCTGCGCCAGAGCAATGCATTTTGCACTGAATGTGGTACCCAGACCCAAACCTGGACTTCTTCACAGAAGTTTGGGTTTGGGTTAGGTATTCTGTAGATTTTAATATTTTCCCTTATAACATGATTATAAAGGGAAAATAATAGCATTCTTAAGAATGCTACGTAAATAAGGGGTGGAGGGGTTAAAAAAAAAAAAAAAAAAAATGTGTCTGGTTTGCAAAACGGAACAAACCGGATCCGGAATGAAAAATCTATGTAAATCAATGGTGCTGGATCTGTTTGTTTTTTTTTGGTTAGCGAATAAACCGTATCCGGCGCCCACTGCGTTACAATGATTTTCATACCGGATCCGGTTTGTACGATTTTGATTTAATACAAACGGATCCGGACAAAACGGAAGCATTAACTGGCACAGATCTTTTTCTTTCCAGTTCTGAGTTCCTCTGCCGGATCGCAAAACCGGAATTAACAACGCAAGTGTGAAAGTAGCCTAAGGGGCGATAATAGCATCTATTTGCTTTGGTGGTATGGCCCTAACTGGTGGCATCGCGGGGGGTGACCCACATGGCGCTTTTCACTAATGTGCACCATGGGAAATGTCAGAAAGGCTTTTATGAAGTTGTGTCGATATAACTAATATTAAGGTTAATGCCAAGGACACACACCCATCGGGCACAGTCCCAGCAGTGAATCAGACACGGAAGACTGTATATTGACTCTTTGCCTCTGATAGTTTTCAAGCTCTTCGATTCTTTTTAACGGAGCCAACCACCTAAAATGAGTCACTTAATATCAATGATAATTCTTTCTAATGTCTCAGGGTAAAGATATGAAACTGCATCCAGCATCGAGCCTTGTTTTCACATCAGTAAAGCTGCACACAACATAACTACAGGGGACTCGGAATTCTGGATCCGGTGTTCCAATATTGTCCGTATCACACAATGATCCTATCGGCCATTACTGAGGTGAAGCCTTTCCTGCATCTGCCACAAGTATACAGTAAGGCCTCATGCACACGACCGTTGTTGTGTTCCGTTCCGCAAAATGGGGTTCCGTTGTTCCGTGATCCGTTTCCGTTTTTGTTTCCGTGTGTCTTCCTTTATTTTTGGAGGATCTCCAGACATGAAGAAAAGTAAAAAAAAGTCTAAGTCAAGTTTGCCATGCAAATGATAGGAAAAAAACGGACGCGGATGACAATCTTGACGGACTGGAACCACGGATCACGGAGGCGGATGACAAACAGTGCATTAGCCGAATTTTCAACAGACCCATTGAAAGTCAATGGGTCCGCAGAAAATCACAAAAAACGGAACAACGGACACGGCATAAAACAACGGTCGTGTGCATACAGATAACTGCACACTTGGAGTGAATTTCAAGGAATTGTGGGGACCTCTTGAGTACCTCATTGTCACAGGGGAAGGACTGCTGAACAGGAGTTAATTCATATAAAGAAAACTCAAGCTTTAGTTTCCAGGTAAATGTTGATTTTCTTCTCCATTTATGTCTAAGGCTAAAAATGTTCTTGATTTTCTTTAGTTCCCAAGGTGCAAAGCATCACGAAAGCTACGATGACAGGGTCCTTTTACATGGACCGATGTGTCAGGCAATTATCGGGAACGAACCAGAACTTCCCGTTAACCGCCTGATCGTCAGAGGAGGTGAGGGCTGCCTTTACATGCAGCAATCACCTCCGCTGTATTGGAACAAGGGATCCCCATACAAAAACAATGATCACCCGATGGACGAGCATTCAGTTACACAGTCCTATTAGGGCTCATGCACACTTGAATGGGTCCGCAATCTGTAATGCGTCCATGGCCTTCTGCTCCGTATCTTACAGAGCGCTTCTGTGGCATTTCGGACTGTGCCTCTGCCCCACAAAAAAATAGAACATGCTCTATTTTTTTGTGGTGTGGACGGAAGAATGGAGAACCCTAAGATTTACCATGGGATGCCTATAAGGCCTCATGCACACGACCGTATTTTTTCACGGTCCGCAAAAAGGGGTTCCGTTGGTCCGTGATCCGTGACCGTTTTTTAGTCCGTGGGTCTTCCTTGATTTTTGGAGGATCCACGGACATGAAAAAAAAAAGTCGTTTTGGTGTCCGCCTGGCCGTGCGGAGCCAAACGGATCCGTCCTGACTTACAATGCAAGTCAATGGGGACGGATTCGTTTGACGTTGACACATTATGCAATTTCAAACGGATCCGTCCCCCATTGACTTTCAATGTAAAGTCAGGAGTTAATATACCATAGGATCAGAGTTTTCTCCAATCCGATGGTATATTTTAACTTGAAGCATCCCCATCACCATGGGAACGCCTCTATGTTAGAATATACTGTCGGATATGAGTTAGATCGTGAAACTCATATCCGACAGTATATTCTAACACAGAGGCGTTCCCATGGTGATGGGGACGTTTCTAGTTAGAATATACTACGAACTGTGTAGATGACTGCCCCCTGCTGCCTGGCAGCACCCGATCTATTACAGGGGGCTGTGATCCGCACAATTAACCCCTCAGGTGCTGCACCTGAGGGGTTAATTGTGCATATCATAGCCCCCTGTAAGAGATCAGGGGCTGCCAGGCAGCAGACCCCCCTCCCTCCCCAGTTTGAATATCATTGGTGGCCAGTGTGCGGCCCCCACCCCCGGCCCCCCCTCCCTCCCTCTATTGTATTATCATTGGTGGCCAGTGTGCGGCCCCCCCTCTATTGTATTATCATTTGTGGCCAGTGTGCGGCCCCCCCCCCGATCATTGGTGGCAGCAGAGAGTTCCGATCGGAGTCCCAGTTTAATCGCTGGGGCTCCGATCGGTAACCATGGCAACCAGGACGCTACTGCAGGCCTGGTTGCCATGGTTACTTAGCAATATTACAATATTAGAAGCATCATACTTACCTGCTGCGCTGTCTGTGACCGGCCGGGAGCTCCTCCTACTGGTAAATGACAGGTCTGTGCGGCGCATTGCTTAATGATCTGTAACTTACCAGTAGGAGGAGCTCCCGGCCGGTCACAGACAGCGCAGCAGGTAAGTATGATGCTTCTAATATTGTAATATTGCTAAGTAACCATGGCAACCAGGCCTGCAGTAGCGTCCTGGTTGCCATGGTTACCGATCAGAGCCCCAGAGCGATTAAACTGGGACTCCGATCGGAACTCTGCGCTGCCACCAATGATCGGGGGGGGGGAGGGGGAGAGAGGGGAGGCCGCACACTGGCCACCAATAATATTAATACAATAGAGGGGGGGGGCGGGGGGGGGCGCACACTGGCCACCAATGATAATACAATAGAGGGAGGGAGGGGGGGCCGGGGGAGGCCGCACACTGGCCACCAATGATAATACAATAGAGGGAGGGAAGGGGGGCCGGGGAGGCCGCACACTGGCCACCAATGATAATACAATAGAGGGAGGCAGGGGGGGCCGGGGGAGGCCGCACACTGGCCACCAATGATATTACAATAGAGGGAGGGGGGCCCGGGGGGGGGGGGCGCACTGGCCACCAATGAAATTAAAACTGGGGAGGAAGGGGGGTCTGGCAGCCCCTGATCTCTTATAGGGGGCTATGAGATGCACAATGAACCCCTCAGATGCAGCACCTGAGGGGTTAATTGTGCGGATCACAGCCCCCTGTAAGAGATCGGGTGCTGCCAGGCAGCAGGGGGCAGTCATGTACACAGTTCGTAGTATATTCTAACTAGAAGCGTCCCTATCACTATGGGAACGCCTCTGTGTTAGAATATACTGTCGGTTCTGAGTTTTCACGAAGTGAAAACTCATCTCTGAAAAAGCTTTTATGCAGACGGATCTTCGGATCCGTCTGTATGAAAGTAACCTACGGCCACGGATCACGGACGCGGATGCCAATCTTGTGTGCATCCGTGTTCTTTCACGGACCCATTGACTTGAATGGGTCCGTGAACCGTTGTCCGTCAAAAAAAATAGGACAGGTCTTATTTTTTTGACGGACAGGAAACACGGATCACGGATGCGGCTGCAAAACGGTGCATTTTACGATTTTTCCACGGACCCATTGAAAGTCAATGGGTCCGCGAAAAAAAACAGAAAACGGCGCAACGGCCACGGATGCACACAACGGTCGTGTGCATGAGGCCTTAGTCTGCGGTATAGAAATCCCCACCTAAATGACTCAACTACAACTAAAATTTCCGCTCTTTAATTGCTCAACACTGCCTGTAGAAGCTTCTTACACCAACCTGATCTCCACAAGGAGAGCCAGTATCTTCTAACATCTTTGTGGAAGTACTACCAGAAGGAAGATTACTCCACACTTGACCTGTGTGTGCAATAGAAACAGCACAGATTAAAATACAAGTTTCCTCTATAACTTTAGGCTGGACTCTCAGAATTAGATCCTCCAGTGACCGCAGAGTTCAGGAGACGCTGGACCAGTACTAAACTGGGAACACTGACGACAGTTAGAAGCCACACCCTCTGCACTTTGATTGACAGGGCCAGGCAGTGTTAACGTGATCACACCTGGCCGGGACTTCTCCTAAAGTCACAGAAAGTGCAGAGGGCGCAGCAGTTGCTGAGAGAGCAGAGCCTCTAGGAGTAATGGTAACGCCTCTGTTGCTCCTAGAGGCTCATTTGCATATTATAAAACATAATTTTTCTCTGTAATGCGGGCAAATATGAACATGGGACCAACACAGATGTCTTCAGCTGCCAAGTGCACATGTAACAGGTCAGCCAGTGTCATAGGTACAAATCTGCTGACAGATGTCCTATAAAATGACAGATGTCCTGCAATCTAACTCACACTACTACCTATATTGTTTATTGAGATTGTGTGGCTGTGTGTTTGATCTATCCCCTCCTGGTCATATAGCGTATAGTATTTATACTTTTCAACACTTTAGAGACCATTCAGTTTTAGAAGGCATGCTTGGGCTTCTTTCACACCTTCGGCCGGTGTTTTAGCCGGCAGGTCCGGCAAACAATGTCGAGAACCGGTCGGAAAAACAACGCTGCGTGTAGCAGTATCTGTCCGAATCCCGGTATATTTGCTGGCTAGAGGCCAGATCTCCGCCAGACCCCATTGTAGTCAAGGGGCCGGCAGGCATTCCATTAGGCTGGGTTCACACTTGAGCGTTTTACAGCGCGTTCAAACGCGCTGTAAAACGCTCAACACATGAAAACCAATGCTTCCCTATGGCCCTGGTTCTCACTTGAGCGTTTTACAGCGCTGAAAAACGCGCTGTAAAACGCCCTACGCTCAAACAAGTACTTGAGCTTCTTTGGGGCGTTTTGACGCGCGTTTGTGGCCATAGGACATTGCAGTCAATCACACAAACGCGCGTCAAACGCGCGTTTACTATTGCACAAAACGCGCGTCAAAAACGCGCGTTAAACGCGCATATCGAAGACGCTCAGGTCTGAACCCAGCCTTACTGTCCGGGAATGCTGGAACCAGAGAGCTCCAGCAGGCTGCTCTCTGCCGGAATCCCTGCCGACAATGTGAAAGTGGCCTTAGTTCACATTCACAAACATCCTTGTGCAGATTCCGGCATACATCCAGTAACTACTGAGCATTATTCTAAGAGAAAATCATTAGAAACATTAAGGTCCCTTTCACACGGGCGAGTTTTCCGCGCGGGTGCAATGCTTGATGTGAACGCATTGCACCCGCACTGAATCCTGACCCATTCATTTCTATGGGGCTGTGCACACGAGCGGTGATTTTCACGCATCAATTGTGCGTTGCGTGAAAATCGCAGCATGTTCTATATTGTGCGTTTTCCACGCAACGCAGGCCCCATAGAAGTGAATGGGGCTGCGTGAAAATCACAAGCATCCGCAAGCAAGTGCGGATGCGGTGCGATTTTCACGCACGGTTGCTAGGAGACGATCGGGATGGGGACCCGATCATTATTATATTCCCTTATAACCATGGTAAAAGATCATGTGACGGACCATGTGAAGAAGTTCGGGTTTGGGTACCAAACATGCCGATTTTTCTCACGCGCGTGCAAAACGCATTACAATGTTTTGCACTCGAGCGGAAAAATCGCACATGTTCCCGCAACGCACCCGCAACGCCCGTGTGAAAGAGGCCTAAGTGTTTTATGCCTTTGCACTAGTGCCCCCTAGTGGCAACCAGATATAGATGTCCATAGTCTTTCATGTAAAGCTACTTTCAGGCTGGGTTCACACTTGAGCGTTTTACAGCGCGTTCAAACGCGCTGTAAAACGCTTAACACATGAAAACCAATGCTTCCCTATGGCCCTGGTTCTCACTTGAGCGTTTTACAGCGCTGAAAAACGCGCTGTAAAACGCCCTATGCTCAAACAAGTACTTGAGCTTCTTTGGGGCGTTTTGACGCGCGTTTGTGGCCATAGGACAAACGCGCGTTTACTATTGCAAAAAACGCTCGTCAAAAACGCGCGTCAAAAACGCGCGTTAAACGCGCATATCAAAGACGCTCAGGTCTGAACCCAGCCTTACACTCCTGTTTTGGCTTTCCGTTTGTGAGATCCGTTCAGGGCTCTTATAAGCGATCCAAAACAGATCAGTTTGAAAAGGATCCGCTCAGAAAGCATCAGTTTACATCAGTTCAGCCTCCATTCCGCTTTGGAGACGGAGACCAAAACACTGCCTGCAGCATTTTGGTGACCGTCTGATGAAACTAAGCCAAACGGATCCGTCCGTTTTCTATGAAACAATCTGGCCCAATAGAAAACGGATCCGTCCTCCATTGACTTTCAATGGTGTTCAAGACGGATCCGTCTTGGCTATGTTAAAGATAATACAAACGGATCCGTTCTGAAAGGATGCAGACTGTTGTGTTATCTGAACTGATCCGTCCATGACGGATCCGCACAAAACGCGAGTGTGAAAGTAGCCTAAAGCGCTTGATCGACTTCGGATCGATTTGCTCAACACTAGCCGTAACATAACAGAATGTGAAGATAGTGAAGCGGTCTGAAGACTTTCCAAATGCATTGTAGCTGGGCATGGTTACAAGAGGGATTTATTTACTGGGTAAAAACCCGTCAGGAGAGTCAAAATAGAAGAAAAAACATGGGAAGATGTACATCAAGGAAGCAGATGCACATTTGGTACAAACCGTAGTAATCTAGGAAAAACCCTTTGAGGTCTTCTAACTCCTGGTCATTAAAGGTTTAAAAAAAATTACATACAGTATTTAAATGGCCTGATAACCCTTTTAGTTTCACTTCTCTGTGACTACTGTACACACGTGACTGTAAAAGTGAAAGTGAAAATCATGAGCAGCATTTAAATCTGCGTAGGACAGTCCACCCTTCTACACAGCACAGATTTCAGACACAGAGAATATCTACGTACCATCATGGAGGTCTCTCTCTACTCAAACATTATCTTAATGATCTCAATGATCGGCTTTGCTGCAGAATCTGGAGGTAAGTGTACGCCCCAGCATCCATCGCCGCGTGTTGCAGTTTGAGTCCGAACAATTCTCACTATTTTTGCCGGAATGCGTCCGGATCTCTGTGTCGCAGATGTGAAGGCAGCCTTAACCGCTTAGTCACCAGCCTGTTTTGGGCCTTACTGACCAAGCGTTTTTCCTACTTTTTTTTTTATCGTCGCCTTAGGCTACTTTCACACTGGCGTTTTGGTTTCCGTTTTTGAGATCCGTTCAGGACTCTCACAAGCATTCTGAATGGATAAGGATCCGTTTAGAATGCATCAGTTTGGCTCCGATCAGTCTCCGTTCCGCTCTGGAGGCGGTCACCAAAACGCTGCTTGCTGCGTTTTGGTGTCCATCTGACGAAACTGAGCCAAACGGATCCGTCCTGACACACAATGCAAGTCAATGGGGACGGACACAATCTGGCACAATAGAAAACGGATCCGTCCTCCATTGACTTTCAATGGTGTTCAAGACGGATCCGTCTTGGCAATGTTACGGATAATACAAACGGATCCATTCTGAACGCGATGGTGAAAGTAGCCTTACAAGAGCTATGACTTTTTTATTTTTCCGTCTATGTAGCTGTTGGGGTGTTTTTTTTTTACGGGACAAGTTGTAGTTTTTATTTGGTGTCATTTTGGGCGTACACATAACTTTCTGATTAACTTTTATTAACTCTTTTGGGAGGGAGATGGGAAAAACAGCAATATTGTTTTAAATAAATTTTACAGCGTTAATTTTTCGGTGTAAACAACATAATAGGTTTATTCTCTGGGTCAGTACGATTTAGGGCTGCAGCTAACGATTATTTGAATAATCGATTAGTTGTCGATAATTTCATCGATTAATTGGGAAAAAACACCAAAATGACAAAAAAAAAAAGGGGTTTATATGATTTTACTTGAAAAATGATAAGGCCATATTAAAACTAATTGTGGATGGCACTGTTATGGGGGGGATCTGTGGATGGCACTGTTATGGGGGGATCTGTGGATGGCCCTGTTATGGGGAGGGGGATCTGTGGATGGCACTGTTATGGGGGGGATCTGTGGATGGCACTGTTATGGGGGGGATCTGTGGATGGCACTGTTATGGAGGGGATCTGTGGATGGCACTGTTATGGGGAGGATCTGTGGATGGCACTGTTATGGAGGGGATCTGTGGATGGCACTGTTATGGGGAGGATCTGTGGATGGCACTGTTATGGAGGGGATCTGTGGATGGCACTGTTATGGAGGGGATCTGTGCACTGTTATGGGGAGGGGGATCTGTGCACTGTTATGGGGAGGAAGATCTGTGGATGGAACTGTTATGGGGAGGGGGGATCTGTGGATGGCACTGTTATGGGGAGGGGGATCTGTGGATGGCACTGTTATGGGCGGGGGATCTGTGGATGGCACTGTTATGGGCGGGGGATCTGTGGATGGCACTGTTATGGGGAGGGGGATCTGTGGATGGCACTGTTATGGGGAGGGGGATCTGTGGATGGCACTGTTATGGGAGGGGGATCTGTGGATGGCACTGTTATGGGGAGGGGGATCTGTGGATGGCACTGTTATGGGGAGGGGGATCTGTGGATGGCACTGTTATGGGGAGGGGTATCTGTGGATGGCACTGTTATGGGGGGGGATCTGTGGATGGCACTGATATGGGGAGGGGGACCTGTGGATGACCATGCTATGGGGGGGATCTATGGATAAGACTATATAGCATCTTATGCTATATGTGTCATCCACAGATCTCCCCCATAGCAGTGTCATCCACAGGTCCCCCTCCCCTTAACAGTGCCATCCACAGATCCCTCTCCCATAACAGTGCCATCCACAGATCCCCCTCGCCATAACAGTGCCATCCACAGATCCCCCTCCCCATAACAGTGCCATCCACAGATCCCCCTCCCCATAACAGTGTCATCCACAGATCCCCCTCCCATAACAGCCCCGGCCCCGCGGGTCACAGCAGTATTCCTTAACCGGCAGTAACTTTTACTTTAAATCACTACCTCTTTTTTACCTTACAATGAAGCTCCAGTAACAGGCAGAGCGGGCGGCGGCGTAACGTCACTTACTCACGTGACGCGCATGCTCTGCCCACTTTATGAATGAAGCAGGCGGAGCATGCACATCACGTGAGAAAGTGACGTTACGCCGCCACCTGCTTTGCCTGTTACTGTAGCTTCATTGTAAGGTAATAAAGATGCAGTGATTTAAAGTTCAAGGACCCGCAAGCAAAGCGCCTGACCGCCCGCATAGCAACAAACATGTTATCGAATATTATCGATAACAACTATTAATCGTTGCAGCCCTAGTACGATTACAGCGATACCAAATACATATACTTTTACTACTTTTATACAATAAGGAAGAAAATCTTTTTGCATTGCCACTTCCCAAAACCCATAACTTTTTTATTTTTCTTTCTATGGAGTTGTGTGAGGGTTTTTGCGGGACAACTTGCAGTTTTCATTGGTATCATCTGGAGTAAATTACACTTTTTGATAGCTTGTTTTTTCGAAAGCTACTAAGAATAAATTAGCAATTCTGTAAATAATTATTATTTTTTTTTTACAGTGTTCACCGTAGGGGATAATTTACATGATATTTATGTAGTGCGGGTCATTACGGACGCGGCAATACCAAACATATGGGGTAAATTATTTTCAATGGAAAAAAGCGTATTTTGTATGGAATTTGTTTTTATGTTTTTCCATTTTTTTTAACCTTTGCTGCAGAATCTGGAGGTAAGTGAAACTGTCTCTGTATTAGGGCTCATGCACACCAACGTATGTATTTTGCAATCCGTGTGCATTCCGTATTTAGCGGAACGAAACAGCTGTCCCCTAATAGAACAGTACTATCCTTGTCCGTAATGCAGACAATAATAGGACATGTTCTATTTTTTTGCGGAACGGAAATACGGACATACGGAATGCACACGGAGTAACTTCCGTTTTCCTTGAAATAAATGGTTCCACATACGGTCCGCAAAAAAAAAACAGAACGGACACGGAAAGAAAATACGTTTGTGCGCATGAGCCCTTAACTAACCAAACAAGTCATTTTCTGAGTATATTGTGTGCCTCATATTATTCCACCTGAAAATTCATTCTCTGTTTTTAACTACCAGGTGTCCCAATCTGGTCTTCAAAGCAACAAGTTACAGCCGGTGAAGGGGGCACTGCCGTCCTGTCTTGCCACTTCTCACCTGAAAAGTTGATGGATAATCTCACAGTGGTTTGGGTGAAGAGAACAGCAGGAGCGGAGGATGCTGTGGTACATGCCCAGGGCTCGCAGAAAACATTTCACAATCAGAGTGCAGCTTATTCAAACAGGACTGCAATGGACAAGGACTGGTTCCAGCGCAACGATACTACTCTGAACGTGCACAGGATTAGAGCGATGGATGCTGGGGAGTACAGCTGCTGGATATTACAGCCTCCACCAAGTCTATTAACTGCCTACAAATGCTGCACGGTCAGACTGTCTGTGGAGTGGAAAGGTGAGCACGCCGCCCATGCAAACGCTGCGCTTTTACTGAGAGGACAGTCAAGATTGTTAGATATACTATTTAAAAGGGTTGTCCAGGATTTGAAAAACATGATTGCTTTCTTCCAAAAACAGCACCACCCCTCTCCACAGGATGTGTATGGTATGCCCCTTGGACTTTAACCCCTTCGCTACCAGCGCAGTACATGTACGGCGCTGGAGCGATGTGTAAAGTGGGCGTCATGGCCGGCAGGTCTCTGCTGTTTCAAACAGCAGAGACCTGCGGCTAATTACCGTGACAGGCAATAATGCCGATCGCAGTAATTAAATGCTTTAGATGCCGTGACCAAGTGAGATCACGGCATCTAAATGCGCAAAAACCTGGAAAGATGCAGAAATGAATACCGAATTTATTCCCCGAAAGTCTCACGCAACTTTGGGTGAAACGAAGTTTGTCTGCACAGAGCAAATTGTGCTGTAAGGAGACAGCATTAAAATCGAAGTGTTTAAAGGGGTATTCCTATCTTGCTTTTTCAGCTTACCAGCAGTAGATGTCCTGTTAACTTCCTGGTTTGGCTCAGGCAGTTGAGTGAAGGCCGGCCACGCCTCCTCAGGACTCACCCTGAGAGCTCAGTCCTTGCGTGCCGTTCATGTGGATGGATGGATGAGTCATCCTTCTGGCAGCCTGCAGAGTATGTAAAGCCCATCCCCCTGCTTATGGGGGGCGGCATCTGTGAATGGCACTTATGGGGTGGGGGCATCTGTGGATGGCACTTATGGGGTGGGGGGGCATCTGTGGATGGCACTTATGGGGTGGGGTGGGGGGGGCATCTGTGGATTGCCGCGTGGACTCCTTCTGGGCACCAGAGAGCACGGCGTCCTCGGTTGCTATGACGCCGTGCGCTACCTCCTGCTGCCGGAAAACAGTAATACACTGCTATGATCTAAGAGTGTATCACTGTATTCCGGCTGCAGGAGGGAGCGCACGGCGTCATAGCAACCGAGGAGGCCGTGTGCTCCGGCGCCCAGAAGGAGTCGGCCCGGGACTAATAGGGCATCATATCAATCACTAACCTCTGCCACTGTGGTCTTCCAGGGCCCTCCTTCCTCCTCTAGCATCTGCAGGACAGCAGCGTGGCAGGCAGACCGTTTCTCTCCCCGGCACTATCTCCAGCATGCAGGGTCAGACACGGCTGTTTTACAAGTGATCTCTTTGGGCATGCGTGCGCGTTCTCGAGCGGCCGGCTGGGGAGAAGGTAGGACATTGTGCGCAGGCGCGGCACATACAAGCCCCGCAAGTATGTGGCCGTAACCAGAGGATACAGGTAGACAACACAGGCGCAGATGAAGGGATTTTTCAGGAGAACGGTGAAAGTTAGGAAATAGAAGTTATTTAGAAGATTATTCAAGGACACTTGGGGAAACTGATTAACAGCAATTAATGAAATGGGAATACCCCTTTAATCAACTTCAGATTGATGATCCGACGCTCGATTCGCTCAACACTAGCCGCAACATAACAGAATGTGAAGATAGTGAAACGGTCTGAAGACTTTCCAAATGCATTGTAGCTGGGCATGGTTACAAGAGGGATTTATTTACTGGGTAAAAACCCGTCAGGAGAGTCAAAATAGAAGAAAAAACATGGGAAGATGTACATCAAGGAAGCGGAGCACATTTGGTACAAACCGTAGTAATCTAGGAAAAACCCTTTGAGGTATTCTAAGGCCTGGTCATTAAAAAAAATGACATATTTAGGCCTCCTGCACACAAAAGTTTTTTTTTCCGTTTACGGGCCGTTTTTTGTGTTCCATATACGGTCCGTATACGGAACCATTCATTTCAATGGTTCCGCAAAAAAAGACGGAATATACTCCGTATGCATTCCGTTTCCGTATTTTCGTTCCGTTGAAAGATAGAACATGTCCTATTACTGCCCGCAAATCACGTTCCGTGGTTCCATTCAAGTCAATGGGTCCGCAAAAAAAACTGAACACATACAGAATGTACTCCATATGTCTTTCGTATCCGTTCCGTTTTTGCGGAACATCTATGGAAAATGTTATGCCCACCCCAATTTCTTCTATGTAATTACTGCATATGCCATACGGAAAAACGAAACGGAAACACAATGGGAAAAAAAACTGAACGGATCCTTTAAAAACTAACTGGAAAACACTGAAAAAGCCACACGGTCGTGTGCAGGAGGCCTTAAATGGCCTGATAACCCTTTTAGTTTCACTTCTCTGTGACTACTGTACACACGTGACTGTAAAAATGAAAGTAAAAATCATGAGCAGCATTTAAATCTGCGTAGGACAGTCCACCCTTCTACACAGCACAGATTTCAGACACAGAGAATATCTACGTACCATCATGGAGGTCTCTCTCTACTCAAACATTATCTTAATGATCTCAATGATCGGCTTTGCTGCAGAATCTGGAGGTAAGTGTACGCCCCAGCATCCATCGCCGCGTGTTGCAGTTTGAGTCCGAACAATTCTCACTATTTTTGCCGGAATGCGTCCGGATCTCTGTGTCGCAGATGTGAAGGCAGCCTTAACCGCTTAGTAACCAGCCTGTTTTGGGCCTTACTGACCAAGCGTTTTTCTTCCTTTTTTCATCGTCACCTTAGGCTACTTTTACACTGGCGTTTTGGTTTCCGTTTGTGAGATCCGTTCAGGGCTCTCACAAGCGGTCCAAAACGGATCAGTTTTGCCCTAATGCATTCTGAATGGATAAGGATCCGTTCAGAATGCATCAGTTTGCCTCCGTTCCACCTCCATTCCGCTCTGGAGGCGGACACCAGAACACTGCTTGCTGCGTTTTGGTGTCCGTCTGACGAAACTGAGCCAATCGGATCCATCCTTACTTACAATGTAAGTCAATGGGGACGGATCCATTTTCACTGACACAATAGAAAACGGATCCGTCCCCCATTGACTTTCAATGGTGTTCAAGACGGATCCGTCTTGGCTATGTTACGGATAATACAAACGGATCCGTTCTGAAGGCGATGGTGAAAGTAGCCTTACAAGAGCTATGACTTTTTTATTTTTCCGTCTATGTAGCCGTGTGAGGGTTTTTGCGGGACAACTTGCAGTTTTCATTGGTATCATCTGGAGTAAATTACACTTTTTGATCGCTTGTTGTTACGTTTTTTCGATAGCTACTAAGAATAAATTAGCAATTCTGTTATTTTTTTATAGTGTTCACCGTAGGGGATAATTTACATGATATTTATGTAGTGCGGGTCATTACGGACGCGGCAATACCAAACATATGGGGAAGATTTTATTTTTGCAATTTATTTCACTAAAAAGCTTATTTTCAATGGAAAAAAGCGTATTTTTTATGGAATTTTTTATTTTTTTCCTTTTTTTTAACGACTTAGTTGTCTCACAAGAATATAACAGACGATATTTTGATTGCTTTTAAAATACAATGAACTATCCCTATAGTGCATTGCATTTTAAGGTCAGTGTTAGGGCTCATGCACACGGCTGCTGCCTGGCCGTGGCCGTATTGCGGCCCGCATACAGCGGGTCCGCAATACACGGGCACTGGCCGTGTGCATCCCGCATCACGGATGCGGACCCTATACACTTGAATGGGTCCATAATCCGGGAGATGCGGTGCAGAACGGAAGCACTACAGAGAAAATTGTGGTCCCCCAATGCACGGAAACGGCCGCACAATGGCTGTGTGCATGAGGCCCTATACTGATATTGACCAGCCTGCTGGAAAACACTAGGTCCCAGCCAGCCTTTACACACAGAGGGAATGGGCTACCAAAGTCACCGCTTACATGCAGCAGACGCCATTGCCAGCGGCATGTAAAGGGATTAACAGCCCGGATCGGCACTCCTGCCGGTCTGGGCCGTTAGAGCAGGAGTGCGGCTCTCATGTTACAGCTGAGCCCCTGCTTTCCGCTGCATGGGGGACCTGTGCAGCTCTTAGACCGGGCCGCCATGAAAAAGCGATGGCCAAGCCTAAGGCCCCTTTGTGACCGCCGTAAAAAGGCATATGGGTGGTCAATAAGGGGTTAACTGATTTTGGTTTTTCAACTTGAATGCCATGGACCTGCTCACAGTTTAGCCCCAAAGAATGAAGGTAACGGTACTTTCACACTTGCGTTGTTGTCCGGAAGGATCTCAATACCGGAAAAACAGTTTCTGTATAGTCCTCATGCGTTCAGAATGGATCAGTTCAGGATGCATCAGCATGTCTTACGTTCCGGAAGCATTCCGTTTTGTGATGTAAAATATGAGAAAAAGAACTGGATCGCACATCCTCAATACTATGCTTTTATCTACTGCTTCTCAGCATAATTAACATCGCTTCATAGCGCAATTTGTCGTATACCTACCCCTATGCTGCATGCTCTACATGAGGCATTAGTATACAATTTGATCAAAAAGCATAGGCCCACTCACCGCGACAAGATTGCGGGGGCGCTGTTTGGCTACTGGGGCCTGCTGCCTGCTGGGGCAAATTTAGAGTAGTGTCCCATTCAAAGAGGCAACCTTGTCGCGGTGAGTGGGCCTATGCTTTTTGATCAAATTGTATACTAATGCCTCATGTACAGCATGCAGCATAGGGGTAGGTATACGATAAATTGCGCTGAGAAGCGATGTTAATGATGCTGAGAAGCAGTTAGATAAAAGAAGAACATGTCCCTTCTTGGCGTGGTTGTGGCTTTAAACCACTGCACAGGCTTCCGATGAAAACAATGGGAGATGGATGTCACTGGAAACTTGGAACAGAATCTATGTGAACTGCCTTTAAAATGTCCGTTTTGAAAGGATGACGTTTGCCATTCAATGATAAGCACGTGTCCATCATATCAGGTGCTGCCAGGGGCATGGGGTCTGGCAGGACATGTGTTCCATGCACATGACCGTGTCCGTATTTCAGTCCACAAATTACATACAGTACGGATACCTTCTGTGTGCATTTTTCTCACTACCATCAACAGAAATATTGAATGCAGACCAGAATAAGACACGATGTATAACTTCCAGAATGGCCATACGGATCCGCAAAAAATATGAACGTGTGTCTGGCCCCCTAGATAAGAATGGATCAGTGTGCCATCTGCAAAAATGATTTTAAAAAAAGTGTGCATGAGGCATGTTCACAATGAGTAGATTTGCTGTGAATTTTTATATAAAAAAAAAAAAATCAGCATAAATTTTTTTCAATAATTGGTTATTGGAACTCAACACATTGGGGGTCATTTACTAAGATTGCTATTCCAGTTTTTGACACACAAAGACTATATTTTGTTGCATGGGCATTTTTACGCCATGCTCGCCTCTTGGGAGTGGCGGGGACAGGCTGGAGCATAAGCCCCATTATTTTTACTACCAGAGGTGCGCCTAATGCATGACGAGGCCTGCGCCTCCTCATAAATTAGCTGCGCAGGTAAAAAGCCGCCTTTACTAAATGACCCCCATTGCAGAAAATATCTACATAGATGTGAAAATCTGAAGCATGTTCTATTCTGCTGCAGAAAGCTGTCTGGTCTCAGTCTTGCCATTACAAATAGTGAGATCCACTGTCCAGTCTGGAGGCGGAGGGGGCACTGAATACCTAATGCATACTGACATCACCTTTATTTTATTTACAGATGACCTGAAGCAACTTATTGTGGCCTGGAGCCTTTACCTCCTTTCCATCGCTCTCTGCATTTTCTTCCTGAATAGTTGCAGACGGCAGAAAGCAGCCCCTGATAGGATCCATGAACCACCTGCAGATCTGCCAGCTTGCTACAGTATATGTTCTATAATCAAAAGAAAGTGTGATGCGGCCGCGGCCGTAGTAACGAGCGGCTTTGAAGGGATTAAAGTCGGCATCCCAGGTGTTCTAGGGCAGTGGAGGGGTTAAAGGGAACCGGTCACCATGAAAATGCAATGTGAGCTACAGGCATGGTGTTATAGAACAGGAGGAGCTGAGCAGATTGATATTTAGTGGGAAATAATTCAGTATAATTGTAATTTATACATTTAAATTCCTGCTCATTCTGGGCTTTGTAGTCCAGGAGGCGGTCCTATCAGTGATTGACGGCCTTCCCTCTATGACTGTGTATACAGAGAGAGCTGTCAATCACTGATAGGACCGCCTCCTGGACGTCAAAGCCCAGAATGAGCATAGATAGAAATGGATGAAATACAAGTTTTACGGAATCTTTTCCCATAAAACTAGATATCAATCTGCTCAGCTCCTCCTGCTCTATAACCTGCTGCTCAGACACCATGTTCTACTTGACGGGTTCCCTTTAATGCTGCATACCTTGTGTCTAATGGGTTAATAACAGCTACCGCCTGTTTTTACACCGGAAGCTGAATGCTGATCACATGCGCCTTATACTTCTCATAGAGATCAGAGCGGATGTGAATTCAGAGACGCACAATTACAGCTCATGCACACGACCGTTGCAGATCCATAAAACTCAGAGAATGCAATGGCGCCGCAAAAGATGCGGACAGCACACTGTGGGGCACATTTTCTAAAGTGTTTGCATCTGTTTTTAGTCTAAAAAAAGGCTGTTTTAGACTGTCTTATTTTTTTTTGTCGCATTTACTACTGAAATGGCGCCTGTTTTATAGATTGATTTGCCCTGTTCTCCTATTTTGATATATATTTTTTATACTAATTCAGAAGTATTCTCACGTTTACAACTTTTTTTTTATTTTTATTTTTTCTATTTATGTAGGTGCACTTTTTTGTGCCTGAATTTGACTACTTTCACATTAGCATTTTCAATTCCGCTACTGAGATCCGTCATAGGAAGAAAACGCTTCAGTTTTGTCCCCATTCATTGTCAATGGGGAAAAAATTTAACTAAGGGTACTTTCACACTTGCGTTAAACTTTTCCAATATTGAGTTCCGTCCTAGGGGCTCAATACCGTAAAAAAACTGATCAGTTTTACCCTAAGGCCCCTTTCACACGAGCGAGTATTCCGCGCGGATGCGATGCGGGAGGTGAACGCATTGCACCCGCACTGAATACTGACCCATTCATTTCTATGGGGCTGTGCACACGAGCGGTGATTTTCACACATCACTTGTGCGTTGCGTGAAAATCGCAGCATGCTCCTCTTTGTGCGTTTTTCATGTAACGCAGGCCCCATAGAAATGAATGGGGTTGTGTGAAAATCGCAAGCATCCGCAAGCAAGTGCGGATGCGGTGCGATTTTCACGCACGGTTGCTAGGAGACGATCGGGATGGAGACCCGAACCTTATTATTTTCCCTTATAACATGGTTATAAGGGAAAATAATAGCATTCTGAATACAGAATGCTTAGTAAAACAGGGCTGGAGGGGTTAAAAAAAAATAAAAAATCATTTAACTCACTTTATCCACTTGCTCGCGTAGCCGGCATCTCCGTCTGACTCTTTTACTGTATAGGACCTGTGGAGAGCATTAACTATAGTTAGTGATTCACCATGGTAAAAGATCATGTGACGTACCATGTGATGACCAGAGTGACGTCATCCCAGGTCCTTAAACTATAGTTAATGCTCTCCACAGGTCCTATACAGTAAAAGAGTCAGACGGAGATGCCGGGCATCGCGAGCAAGTAGATTAAGGTGAGTTAAATGATTTTTTATTTTTTTTAACCCCTCCAGCCCTGTTTTACTTAGCATTCTGTATTCAGAATGCTATTATTTTCCCTTATAACCATGTTATAAGGGAAAATAATACTATTTACAGAACACCGATCCCAAGCCCGAACTTCTGTGAAGAAGTTCGGGTTTGGGTACCAAACACGCGCGATTTTTCTCACGCGAGTGCAAAACGCATTACAATGTTTTGCACTCGCGCGGAAAAATCGCGGGTGTTCCCGCAACGCACCCGCACATTTTCCCTAAAGGCCCCTTTCACACGAGCGTGACAGATTAAGTCCGGATTCCTTCAGGGTGCATTCAGTGAAACTCGCACCATTTTGCAAGCAAGTTCAGACAGTTTTGTATGCGATTGCGTTCAGTTTTTTCGTGATAAAAAACTGAAGGTTTACAAACAACATCTCCTAGCAACCATCAGTGAAAAACACATCGCACCCGCACTTGCTTCCGGATGCAATGCGTTTTTCACGCAGCCCCATTCACTTCTATGGGACCAGGGCTGCGTGAAAAATGCAGAATATAGAACATGCTGCGATTTTCACGCAACGCAGAAGTGATGCGTGAAAAACTCTCTCATGTACTGTACACAGACACATTTAAATTAATGGGTCAGGATTCAGTGCGGGTGCAATGCGTTCACGTCACGCATTGCACCAGCGCGGAAATCTCACTCGTGTGAAAGGGGCCTAATGTATTCTGAATGGAGAGCAATCCGTTCAGTATGCATCAGGATGTCTTCAGTTCAGTCACTGTACGGCATGCTGCGGTATTTTCTCCGTCCAAAATTCCGGAACACTTGCTGGAATGCCGCATGCAGCATCATTTTACAATGAAATGCATTAATGCCGGATACGGCCCCAAGTGTTCCGGAAAAACGGATCCGGTTTTGCGGTCTGCGCATGTGCAGAGCTTTAAAAATGTGAAAAAGATAAATACCGGATTAGTTTTTCTGGAGGACAACCGGAGAGCCGAATCTGGTATTGCAGTGCACTTGTGAGACGGATCCACATCCGGACCAGTCTGCAAATGGTATCTGATTGCATACAGATTGCCGGATCCAGCAGGCAGTTCCAACGACGGAACTGCCTGCCGGAATCCAACAACGCAAGTGTGAAAGTACCCTAAACTAAACGGAATGCATTCCGTTCCGTTTGGTTGCGTCCCCATCATGGACACAATAACGCTGCAAGCAGCGCTTTTCTGTCCGTGATATGGTGCAGAGCAAGACGGATCCGTCCTGACACACAATGTAAGTCAATGGGGACAGATTTGTTTTCTCTGACACAATAGAAAACGGATCCGTCCCCCATTGACTTTCAATGGTGTTCATGACGGATCGTCATGGCTATAGAAGACATAATACAACCGGATCCGTTCATGACGGATGCAGGCGGTTGTATTATTGTAACGGAAACATTTTTGCAAATCCATGACGGATCCGGAAAAAACGCTAATGTGAAAGTAGCCTTTGTTGCAAAAGCAGTCAAATTTCTAGGCCACCCCAGAACTGGTGTACTTTTCTTCTTGTTTTTTGTGGTGAAGTGCAACTTTTTTGCATTTCAGGGAGACATGTGACTTTTCTTGCAAACATGTGACTTTTTCATGAGCAAATAAATGAGACCGGTACTTTCACAATTGCGGCAGAGGATTCCGGCAGGCAGTTCCATGGTCGAAACTGCCTGCAGGATCCGTCAAAACGTATGCAAACTGATGGCATTTGTCAGACTGATTCGTATGACAAATGCATTGAAATGCCGGATCCGTCTCTCCGGTGTCATCCGGAAAAACAGATTAAATCGCATTGCACCCGCACGATAAAAACGGAACAACTGAACGCGATCGCAGGCAAAACTGAATGACTTTGCCTGCGAAAACGCGCAGTTTTCACTGAACGCATCCGGACCTAATCTGGACATACTCGTCTGCAAGGGGCTTAAGAAGTAGCCTTTTCATGGAGACGTGCACCTATTCTCAGCTCACTTACGCAACATTTTCATGCGCGTACTAACTAGACCAGTCTTAGTGAATATGAACCTGTCGTACTGAAAAACAACCACCAGAGGTCAGACTAATAATACGTCTAGTCCAGTGGTGCCCAACCATTTTTCGTCTGAGGGCTGCACTAGACTTGGTATAAATTTTGCGGGCCGGAACCAGGTAGCTTTGCCAGAAAGAAATGCAAACTCTGTGAGGGGGCACATGTGAGCATTACTACTGTAAAGAGGGCACATATCTGGCATAACTACTGTGAGGGGGCACATATCTGGCCATAACTACTGTGAGGAGAGCACATATCAGGGTATAACTACTGTGAGGAGGGCACATATCAGGGCATAACTACTGTGAGGGGGCATGTGTGAGCATTACGTCTGTGAAGAGGGCACATATCTTGGCATTATTACTGTGAGGGGGCATGTGATGTATACATGTGTGTAATGTATGTAGTGCAGTATGTGATGATCACACACTGAACTACATACATTACACACATGTATACATCACATACTGCGCTGTCACCTTCTCTGCAGGTCTACCTTGATGTCTGGTCTTTAGGCTTCAGTCAGATCCTCCACCGCCATGCTTGCTCCGTGTGCCCGACACCACCAGGAGCTGGCCCCTCCTCCTTTCATCTCCTGCCGGCTTCTCCTACAGCAGGTTGCTCTATCGCTCCAGTGCCCGCCCAATCTTACCAATCAGGGACGTAGCTAGAAATGACTGGCCCCCATAGCACAAAAAATGTATGCTCCCGGACCTCCCATCCCTTCCAGAGCTCCCACCCAAACATGCCTCCAGGACCTCCCACCCCAACATCCCCACACCCCTCCCTAGATCCCCCTGCAGTGTCGTCCACAGATCCCCCCCCTTCAGTGTCGTCCACAGATCCCCCCCCCCCTTCAGTGTCGTCCACAGATCCCCGCCCCTTCAGTGTCGTCCACAGATTCCCCCCCCTTCAGTGTCGTCCACAGATCCCCCCCCTTCAGTGTCGTCCACAGATCCCCCCCCTTCAGTGTTGTCCACAGATCCCCCCCTTCAGTGTCGTCCACAGATCCCCCCCCTCAGTGTCGTCCACAGATCCCCCCCCCCCTTCAGTGTCGTCCACAGATCCCCCCCCTTCAGTGTCGTCCACAGATCCCCCCCCCTTCAGTGTCGTCCACAGATCCCCCCCCTTCAGTGTCGTCCACAGATCCCCCCCCTTCAGTGTCGTCCACAGATCCCCCCCCCCCCTTCAGTGTCGTCCACAGATCCCCCCCCTTCAGTGTCGTCCACAGATCCCCCCCCCCTTCAGTGTCGTCCACAGATCCCCCCCCCCTTCAGTGTCATCCACAGATCCCCCCCCTTCAGTGTCGTCCACAGATCCCCCTCAGTGTCGTCCACAGATATCCCCCCCCCCACCCAGAGCCGCCTCCTAGCTAATTTATTCACTGCACTTGCCTCTGTGAAATTGAAAAGAAGCGCCGTAATCTCGCACAGGCGCACTGGCAGAGGCCAGGAAGACGGTGCATGCCCACTTCGATGCCTCTGCCAGTGCGTCTGTGCGAGATTACGGCGCTTCTCTTCAATTTCACAGAGGCAAGTGCAGTGAATATATTAGCTAGGAGGCGGCGCTGGGCGGGGAGATTGCAGGCACAGGCAGCATCGCTTTGCTGCTTGTGCCGTTCGCAGCGTGCCCTGCGCTGATAAAGTCCGGTCACTGCGCGGGCCGCATGACACGGCTTCGCGGGCCGTAGGTTGGGCATCACTGGTCTAGTCTAATTCAGGAAGTGCTGGGGGACTTTTTATAAATACTAGGCAAAAGACAGACTAAGCAAATACACATGTGTACTTTATGCCGAAAAACAGGGGAGCTTCATAAATGAGTATCAGTGTGTAATTTCTGCCTATATTAAACCCCCGTGTACTGTAATATTTGGACATGTTCATAATTGGCTTCTCTTTGTATCTAAACACATTACTATGAGTGCAATAAAACACAACTTATTGGATGTGGTCGATATGTTTTATTTTTCCCTTTTTGCAGCAGTTAGGCCTCGTTCACATTTCCATGACGTGTTTGATCCATGTGTATGTTTTGTTCCCTCCATCTGTCATTCATATTCCACGGGCAACGCTCAGCTGAAAATTAATTTCATGAACATTTCCTAGCAACAATCCGTTGATTCCGTGTTTTTTCACGGACCCATAGACTATAATGGGCGTGTTTGGTCCACATCACGGACCAAAGTAGTATGTCTCCATAATTTTTTTCACTGAACCCTGTATCAGTAAAAAAATAAAATAAAAAATAGTGGTGTGAACAGACATTACAATAAATAGGTACGTGTGCTGTCCGCAGAAAACGTGTATATCACACATCAGTGAAAAATGGAAGTGTGAACGAGGCCTCCCTTTACCACTTCCTACTGCTCAGGAAGTTCCTATAGTCTTAGTACGGTATCATGGTTCACAGTACTAGACATTACTAAAGTGTTAAAGGGGTATTTCCATTTCAGGCAATGGGGTCAGTGACAGGATCTTGAACTTTAGGGCTTAGAAGGGAATGAGAAGTGTCACAGGGTTGTTTTGGGTTATTTGAGAGGTGAAGTACTTGTTGAGGCAATGTTGAGGGCCGAATTGTATGTTTTGAGCATAAATTTATAACGGAGGAAGTCTGTTGATATTCGTGATTTTCTCCATAAGCGTCCTGCACATCTGGAGCACTGCTGGAGAAGACATGTTTCAGGTGTGTGCCAGGGTTGCCGTGTTCTGTTGAAAAAAATCTGAGCAGAATCCGTGCTGATTTTCTGCGCGATTTTGGTGAGCTTCTTAGTGCATTTTTTTCAGCTTCCCATTCATTTCAATGGAAGAATCAGTGTGGAGCATGATGCTGCTTCTTTCCATGCTGTTTTTTTCAGCAAGGAAAAAAAAAAGGTTCTGCCTCCCTTTGAAATGAATGGGAGGCTTTTTAGAGAGGTTTTTTAGCGTGAAAAACAAGAAATGTGTAAATTTCCATGCAGATTTCTGTCCATTTTAGCACCAAAACCTGTATATGTTACTTGCGGTTTTTGGTGTGGATTTGATGAGGTTTAGCCACAGATCTCACACTTTCCTTCAAAAAACATGAAATCCGCAGCAAAAATTGCAGATTGCAAAATCCGCACAGCAGGTCCATCTGTCCATCCAGTTCTGCCTCTTATCCTGCCAGTTGATCCAGAGGAAGGAAAAAAAATCCCCTCCAATCAGAATAACTCCCTGGATCAACGACCCCTCTCTAGTAGCCATATCCTGTAATATTATTACCCTCCAGAAATACATCCAGGCCCCTCTTGAATTCCTTTATTGTACTCACCATCACCACCTCCTCAGGCAGAGAGTTCCATAGTCTCACTGCTCTTACCGTAAAGAATCCTCTTCTATGTTTGTGTACAAACCTTCTTTCCTCCAGACGCAGAGGATGTCCCCTCGTCACAGTCCTGGGGATAAATAGCTGATGGGAGAGATCTCTGTACTGACCCCTGATATATTTATACATAGTAATTAGATCTCCCCTCAGTCGTCTTTTTTCTAAAGTGAATAACCCTAATTTTGATAATCTTTCAGGGTACTGTAGTTGCCCCATTCCAGTTATTACTTTAGTTGCCCTCCTCTGAACCCTCTCCAGCTCTGCTATGTCTGCCTTGTTCACAGGAGCCCAGAACTGTACACAGTACTCCATGTGTGGTCTGACTAATGATTTGTAAAGTAGTAGGAATATGTTCTCATCACGGGCATCAGTCTGATGCAACCCATTATCTTATTGGCCTTGGCAGCAGCTGCCTGACACTGTTCTTTGCAGCTTAGTTTGCTGTTCACTAAAATTCCTAGATCCTTTTCCATGTCAGTGTTACCGAGTGTTTTACCATTTAGTATGTACGGGTGACTTGCATTATTCCTTCCCATGTGCATAACTTTACATTTGTCAGTGTTAAACCTCATCTGCCACTTATCTGCCCAAGCCTGCAATCTATCCAGATCCCTCTGTAGTAGTATACTGTCCTCTTCAGTGTTAAATACTTTACACAGTTTCATCTGTAAAAATTGAATTAGCCTTTTACAAGATCATTAATAAATATATTGAAGAGAATAGGAACCAATACTGACCCAATCTGAGTGGATACATTTTTTTTACACCAGCTTCATTTCCGATTTCTGATTCGCACGCAGACACTGGGTCGCAAAAAATGTGGATTGCACATGGCAAACATCATTGTGCATTTTGTTTAATGAAATGGACAATACATTAATTGGGTGCTGTGGATCATATCTACTTCTTGGATTTTTTACATATGTGTGTACCTTTTGCCACTGAGCACCACTGGTAATTTACCCTGTCAGACTGGACTTCTATGGTGTCAATGTGTAGTGCCGACCAGCTTGCTTTTTTGGATATTTATTTATATAGCGCCACCATATTCCGCAGCGCTTTAAAATTCAGAGGGTTCATATACAAAACAAAAGACAACACAACCTAACTAGCTAATATACAACTGAAAGACTAGGAGTGAGGGCCCTGCTCGCAAGAGCTTACAATCTATGAGGAATTGGGGGTGACAAAAGTTGATTGTGCTATGTAGTAGTCAAGCCATTTTTGTACAGAAAGCAGTGGTGCAGGCTGATCTGCTTTGAGTGTGGGACTATTAGAAGATTGAGTTCAGGCCTGAAGAGTTGGGGGGGGGGGGGGGGTTATTCGAGGAAGAGTCAATTTAGGAGGCAAGATAAGCCTGCCTGAAAATATGTTTTTTTTATGGCACGTTGGAAGGTAGGGAAGTTGGGAATTGACTTGATATTCCAGGGCAGAGCATTCCAGAGAGTATGTGCAGCTCGAGAAGAGTCTTGAAGACAGGAGTGAGAGGTACGAATTATGGAGGGTTGTTATTTTAGATCACTAACAGAACAGAGAGAAAGAGCAGGGTGTAGACGGAAATGAGGGAGGAGGTGTATGGAGGTGCAGCACTGTGGTGAGCTTTTTTGGGTAAGAAGTTTGAACTGTATTCTGTGGTGGAAGGGCAACCAGTGAAGTGACTGGCAGAGGCTAGTAGCATCAGTATAACGGGTGGATGGATAGATGAGCCTGGCTGCAGCATTTAGGACAGACTGAGGGGGAAGATTTTAGTGAGAGGGAGACCGATTAGTAATGCGTTACAGTAGTCAAGACAAGAATGAATCAAAGCAACAAGAATTTTAGCCATTTCCACCAGGAGAAAAGGACAGATTCTGGAGATATTCTTGAGGTGCAGACGACAAGAGCGAGCATGTGATTGGATATAGGGAACAAAGGAAAGATCCGAGTCAAAGATGACCCCAAGACTGCGGGTGTGCTGCACAGGAGTTTTAATAGTGCCTCAGACCGAAATGTAAATATCAAGTTTAGGTTGGTTAGTAGTTGGGGGAAAGACAAGAAGTTCAGTTTTTGAGTGATTCAGTTTTAGATACAGAGAAAACATGATGTTAGAGACAGCTGCCAGACAATTACTGGTGTTTTAGAGTAAAGCAGGGGTGATGTCAGGGGATGAAGTGTATAGAGATGGTACTGAAAGCCAAATCTGTCCAATGGGGGCTGTGTAGAGAGAGAAGAGTAGAGGACCTATGACAAAACCAGGAGAATCCTCAAAATCAAGAGGAAGAGGAGAAGAAGTAGAGCCAGCGAATGATACAATAAAAGGATCGGCCAAAGAGATAGGAAGAGAACCAGGAGAGAGCAGTAAGGCCAACTGAGTGGACCATGGTGAGGAGTTTGTGGTCTACCATATCAAAGGCTGCAGAGAAATCCAGAAGAATGAGTAGAGAATAGTTGGCATTCCTTTTTGCTGTCAGGAGATCGTTAGACACTTTAGTCAGGGCAGTTTGTGTAGAGAGAAGAGGGCAAAAGGCAGATTGTAAGGGGTCAAGAAGAGAGTTTGTAGATAGATAGTTTGTTAAGAGAGAATAGATAAGATGTTCAAGGAGTTTAGAGACGAAGGGGAGGTTAGAAACAGGTCGGTAGTTAACAGCACAGGTTGGGTCAAGAGATGTTTTTTTTTTTAGTAGTGGGGTTATAACAGAATGTCTGAAAGAGGAAGGAAAGATACCAGAAGAGAGTGAGGTTAAATATTGTAGTTAGGTGAGTGAGGATAGCTGGGGAGAGGGTCTGAAGAAGGTGTGAGGGAATAGGATCACTGCTGCATCTCGTGGGTCGAGAAGAAGAGAGAAGCCTGGAGACTTCTTCATCTGTTATAAGCCTCATTCACACATCAGTGTTCCACGGACGTGTGCTGTGCATGTTCTCCACGGACAGCACACGTCCCCATTCATTTTAATGTGTGTATTCAGATATCAGTGTTTTAGCATGGTCCGTGGATCCGTTATTTTAGCACGGATGCCATCTGTGTTTCACGGATCATTAGGAAGAGATGCTTTGTAAATTATTTTTCAGCTGTTCAGTGTCAGCGAAACATGGATGGCACACGGACAGGAAAAAACAGACACACGGACCCAACACGGATGCATCACTGACCACCTTCTCACGGATTTAAGCACGGAAGTGTGAATGAGGCTTTATAGAGTCAAAAGAGGAGAGAGAGTGTATGTGGAAGTGTGGGAGAGAGGAGGATTGAAATTGGTTGGGGAGTGGGGAATATTTCCTTCTCGATATTATCTCTAAAATATGTGGCCTTGTCATCAGCGCAGAGGTCAGTGACAGGATCTTGAACTTTAGGGCTTAAAAGGGAATGAGAAGTGTCACAGGGTTGTTTTGGGTTATTTGAGAATGAGGAGATGAGAGAGGTGAAGTACTTCTGTTTGGCAATGTTGAGGGCCGAATTGTATGTTTTGAGCATAAATTCTGTTGATATTCACGATTTTCTCCATAAGCGTTCTGCACATCTGGAGCACTGCTGGAGAAGACATGTTTCAGGTGTGTGCCAGGGTTGCCGTGTTCTGTTGGAAAGTTTATATTAATATTGGAAATGCTTCATTTCGGGTGGTTTTGAGGGTATGGTTGCAATGATTGGCATCCAGGTCTGGACAGAAGGAAGAGACTCAGGTAAGAGCTAAATGTAAGGTGTCGATCAGCTGCTAGCAGTTAATGGGTGTAGGTTTCTATAAGTGTGAAAAGCAGGATTGTCGTAAGAAGAGCAAGAGGTCTTAATAGTAAATGAAAGAAGATTGTGGTCAGAAAGTGGGAAGGATGAGTAAAGTTTGAGACTGAGCAGTGATGAAAGAAAACTAGATCTAGTGTATGGCCCTGTTCATGCGTGGCAGAGGACGTTGTGATAGGCCAAGAGAGGAGGTTATAGAGAGAAAGTGAGCGGCTGATGGGGAGATAGGATCATCAACGGGGATATTAAAATCACCCATAATAAAAGTTGGCGTTTCAGAAGATAGGAAGTGAGGAAGCCAAGCTGCAAAGTGATCCAGGAATTGGTGGAGGCCTGAGGGACGATAGACAACCGCAACTCACGGGGGGATGGATGGAAGAGTCTGATGGTGTGAACCTCAAGAGGGGAATGTGAGAGAGGGTTCAGGGGAAATGACCTAAAACATGCACTGTGGAGAAAGTAGTATGCCTACTCCTCCACCATGCCGGTCATCAGGTCTGGGAATATGGGAGAAATGAAGTCCACCATAAGATAAGGCGGCAGCCATGTTTCTATAAGGGCCAGCAAGTTCAGAGAGTGTGAGAGCGCTACAACGTTTACAATAGAAAAACGTATAATGTTTTTAGTGCCGAATGAAGTTTGTTCAGTTTCGATTTAATACTACCGCATCTGAACGGAACAGAAGAATCCTAATGTATTAAATCAAAATAAAGTGTTTTGAGATCCTCTGCCAGATCTCAAAACCGGAATGCAGAAAGCATGTGTGAAAGTAGCCTATCCCAGTGCATTCTTTTCTAAATGCATCTGTGTGACTGTTCTACAAATGACAGAACAAGTCCCGTTACTGTCCGTCTGCCAGACAAGAATAGGCATCTGTAACGGTTTTCTATTGTGTCAGAGTTCAGCGGATCCGTCCCCAATGACCTGCATTGTGGGTCATGCCGTTTTGCTCTGCATTCCATAACGAAAAGAAGCATGCTGCGGTTTGCTCTCCGGTATCGGAACGCAATCAAACGGAACAGAATACATTTTCGAGCATTCCGTTCTGTTTTGTCCCCATTGACAATGAATGGGGACAAAGCAGAAGTGGATCTCAACACCGGAAAAGAGAAACACTAGTGTGAAAGTAGCCTTAAGGAGGCGTGCGATGGAGTAAGATGCGCCAAATTTATTAACAGGCGCTGGAATGTTAACAAATGGTGGGTTCAGATTGTTGCTTAGCTTTCCTTTCTTCTGATCTGTCAGAAAAACTAAAAGAAAAAACGGATCTCTTTTTTTGAGCATTTTTTTTTTTATATACTTTTCAACCCTATAGGATAACATGGGGGAAGTACCTATACTCTGCATTTGCTGACGGATTTTTCCACCATATGTGAAGGCAACTTTAGGGCTCATTCACATCAGCACTACCTATTTCCCCTATTGCCGGATTTGGCACATAACTGACACAAATGGAAACTAACAGATCCCACTGACTGTAATGGGATCCGTCCGGTTTCCGTTCTGGAGAGAATAAAGTCTTGCGTGCAGAAAGCTTTATCGCGATATTTTCGACAGTTTCCGTGACACCAACTCAAATGTGAAAATATCCTCAGTCTGATTTTTTGTTTTAAAAGTGATCAGATTTTAGCCTTAGCGGTGACCTGCCTCAGGTGAGCGGGCCTTTCCTGGCATTTCTGGGTGTCGAGCTGGGACTGGAAGCTGAGAGGAGTGCGGGCGGAAGGTCAGAACGGCAATGGCAGGGATCGGCGGAGGATAGTAATGCTTACCTGGTAATTTAACCCCCTTCTGACTTTTTTTATTTCTTAATTTAACGCTCATAAGGACCAGGGTGACAGCGATCTTTAATGGGTTGTACCGCCTTTAAATGTTCTATTAATATACTTCAGCCTGAAAAACGCTGCAGCTGTGAGGTATTCTCTTGACTATAATGATGCCCTCTGGTGGTAATCTGTCATATAGTCATGTTAACATCCTCCTACGGAGGTGGTCGCGCATGCTCAGCTCCATATTTTAAAGGGGTTATCCGGGTTCAGAGATTAACCCGGACATACCCACATTTTCACCCAGGCAACCCCCCCTAATATGAGCATCGGAGCATTTCACTTGCCCTGCCCTGTATCGTGCAGGACAAGGGCTTTTTTGTTTATAACACTCTGCCGAGCGGAGGCTTCCACCCTGCAGTGTATTCGGTGACGTCACAGGCTCTGATGTGCGGGCTTTAGCGCTGCCCTAGCCGGTTTTCAGTGATGTCACCGGGCTCACTGCTGGCCGGAAGCCTCCACCTAGCAGTCCTTATGGAAAGCTCCGGATTAACACATGTGGTGCCACTGTTCTGGGGGACATAACTCTACAACGGGATGGGGGACACAGATTCACAAATGCAAGTATGCCATGATAAGGGGAGCATAGCCAACAGGAGTATCAGGAGTATATATGTATCTCTTATTTTTATGACATTTTATATTGCAATGCATTTTCTCCACACAGCTCTACAGGGGAGGTGACATAAAAAAAAACAAAAAAAAAACAAGACTTTAACCTGCTCAGGACCGCCGTACGCAGGATTGCGTCTTTGCGGCGGTCCTGTTACTCTGGGTGGACGCGCCGGTGCGTCCTCTCGTGAGACGCGAGATTTCGGGCAAAGCCGGCCCGCGCATGCGCATCGCGGGCGGGCAAAATTTAAAAGACAAGTTCGTCATCAACCTGCCAGCCAATGATCGTCGCTGGCAGGTTGATGATTTTCAAAAAATCGAATCAGAAGCCATCTAACACATTATATTTATAAATATAATGTGTTAAATGGCTTGTCTGCTCCTCTGCTGGTCGGTTGGTTCCAGCAGAGGAGCAGACATCACTGTGAGTACCCACCAACACCACACTTAGCCCCCAGATCACCCTCCATCACCCCAATTAACCCCTTCATCGCCCCTGTCAATCACCTAGTGAAAGGGAAAAAAGTGATCAGTGTAAACTGTCACTTTTTTTTTTCCACTGGTATTGATTTATAGTTTTAGGATAGTTTAGGTCCCTTGGTTAGGTAGTTTAGCGTCAGTTAGCGCCCAGCCCACCGCAGTCACTTATTCGCTGATTAGCGTATTGCTAATCAGCATTTGTACTTTTATAGTATCTGTAAGTGATCAAAACTGATCACGGTCAGATCTATAATAGTATTAGTGTCACTTTAGTTTGCCCTCCACCCAAAACGCAGTGTTTGCCCGATCAGGCCTGATCGGTCGCCCACACGTGCGTTCACCTACGCCCGCACCGCCAAATTTTTTTAGTTTTTTGATCACTGCACAATCACTTTACAAGCGCTGCGGCGAAAAAAAAAAAATCAGTTTTGATATTTTTTATCAATCGCAGCGGCCACCGGTACTTCGCTAGCCTCCCCTTTGTAAAACAGGCTTGCTTTATTTCTTGGGTAGTCTCAGGGAATACCCCTAAATTTAGTAGTCCAAATGTCAAACAGGGGGTATTCTTCTGAAGAGGCCTACAGGATTCTGACCCAGTCGGATGAGGAGTGGGAACCCTCATCTGACGAATCTAGCGGGTCAGAATATGAACCTGTAGAAAGCAGTGGCACTCTGACCCAAAGTTCGGACGAGGAGGTTGAGGTCCCTGGCAGCACCAGGCGTACCCGGCCCCTTGTTGCTAGACCACAGGTTGCGCAGGATCTGTTTCAAGAGCAGCAGAGTGGGGCTGGCGCTGTCAGATCACGTGGTGAGGCATACACCAGCAGCGCAGCCCTTCCTGGACCTAGTACCAGCACTGCCGTACAACATGGTGAAGTAGCGAGCACCAAAAGGGCAGTTGAAGCTGGTACGGTGGCACGTGCAATAGTTACTCCGTCGCAGCCACCGCAAAGACAGGCCCGTAGAGCCCATAGAGTCCCTGAGGTGCTGGCAAACCCTGATTGGCAGTCACCAACTTCAGCCGCACCTGTAGTTCCCCCTTTCACCGCCCAGTCTGGAGTTCGGGTTGAGACAGCTCAGATCAGTTCGGCCCTGGGATTTTTTGAGCTGTTCTTGACTGTGGAGCTCTTGGACTTAGTCGTGGCAGAAACAAATCGGTATGCCACACAATTTATATCCGCCAACCCGGGAAGCTCTTATGCCCAGTCTTTCCGGTGGAAACCAGTCCAAGTTTCCGAATTTAAAATTTTTCTGGGCCTTCTCCTGAACATGGGTCTAACCAAAAAGCATGAATTGCGGTCATATTGGTCCACGAACCCGATTCATCACATGCCCATGTTCTCCGCTGCTATGTCCAGGACACGATTTGAGACCATCCTGCGTTTCCTGCACTTTAGTGATAACAGCACCTCTCGTCCGAGAGGCCACCCAGCTTTTGACCGGCTCCACAAAATTCGGCCCCTCATAGACCACTTCAACCAGAAATTTGCAGATTTGTATACCCCTGAGCAAAACATCTGCGTAGACGAGTCCCTAATACATTTTACCGGGCGCCTTGGCTTCAAACAATACATCCCAAGCAAGCGCGCCCGGTATGGAGTCAAATTGTATAAGCTCTGTGAAAGGGCCACAGGCTATACCCACAAATTTCGGATTTATGAGGGAAAAGATCAGACCCTGGAGTCGGTCAGTTGCCCTGACTACCTGGGGAGCAGAGGGAAGACAGTCTGGGACTTGGTGTCACCCTTATTTGGCAAGGGGTACCATCTTTATGTGGACAATTTCTACACAAGTGTGGCCCTCTTCAGGCATTTGTTCCTAGAACAGATTGGCTGCTGTGGCACCGTGCGACCTAGTCGCCGGGGCTTCCCCCAACGGCTCGTTACCACCCGTCTTGCAAGGGGGGAGAGGGCTGCCTTGTGTAACGAAGAACTGCTCGCGGTGAAATGGAGAGACAAGCGTGACGTTTACATGCTCTCCTCCATTAACGCAGACACGACAATCCAAATTGAACGGGCAACCCGTGTCATTGAAAAGCCCCTCTCAGTCCACGACTATAATGCGCTCATGGGAGGGGTGGACTTCAATGACCAGATTTTGGCTCCCTATTTAGTTTCCCGACGCACCAGACGCTGGTATAAGAAGGTGTCTGTATATTTAATTCTATTGGCGCTCTACAATAGTTTTGTTCTCTACAGTAAGGCTGGGAGAACACGATCCTTCCTCAAATTCCAGGAAGAGATCATCGCGAACCTCCTGTATCCAGGAGGTTCCGTGGCCCCAACCACCAGTGTAGTGAGCCGTCTACACGAGCGACATTTCCCCAGTGTCGTTGCTGGTACCTCAAACCGACCGCCACCCCGAAAAAAATGTTGTGTCTGTAGCAGGAGTGGAATAAGACGTGACACCCGCTATTTCTGTCCTGACTGCCCTGACCACCCTGCCCTATGCTTAGGGGAGTGTTTCCGGAAGTACCACACACAGGTACACTTAGTATAGGGATTGCATCTCACAGGACAGGCACACAGGGCTATTAGGGCCCTTACACTCACAGCTGCTGCAAACCTCTCCTTTCACCTGGGATAAAGTGCATAACGTACTTCGCCACATCTTTGGGCGATTTGCGCTTTGCACATTGTCCCATGGGGAAGGAGAGGTTTGTCCTATAAAAGGTAAAAAAAAATAAAAAACACCAGTAAGCAAAAAAGTTAACTTTTAGTTCAAAAAGTTAAAAAAAGTTTATATGTTCTGTTCAAAAGTTATTATAAAGTTAATAAAATTTATTGCAGTGCGGCCTGTTTTTTTCTTTTTTGTTTTGTTTTTTTTACCTTCCAGGTGGACCAACCGATCGACTAGCTGCAGCACTGATGTGCATTCTGACAGAAGCATTGCGCTGCTGTCAGATTACACGCAAGTCGGTGTATGCGGCGCTGCAAGACAAGATTTCTCGCTGAGGAGGCGGCGGTGTTCATATGCTTTGGCAAACACTTTGTATATATAAAAAAATAAAATAAATCCCGGCAATGATTTATTCATCCACATCGATTGATGTGAATGAAGAAATCTGTGCCGTTCATTTTTTCTTTCAGCCCAGAGGCTGAACGAAAAAAAAAATAATCTCATTACCCGTATGCTCAATATAAGGAGAATAGCAGAAACTCCTAATGCTGGCCATACATGTAATGATTGCGGAGACCCTCAAATGCCAGGGCAGTACAAACACCCCACAAATGACCCCATTTTGGAAAGTAGACACCCCAAGGTATTCACTGAGGGGCATATTGAGTCCATGAAAGATTGAAATTTCTGTCCCAAGTTAGCGGAAAGGGAGACTTTGTGAGAAAAAAAAAAAAAATTTCCGCTAACTTGTGCCAAAAAAAAAAAAATTCTATGAACTCGCCATGCCCCTCATTGAATACCTTCGGGTGTCTTCTTTCCAAAATGGGGTCACATGTGGGGTATTTATACTGCCCTGGCATTTTAGGGGCCCTAAAGCGTGAGAAGAAGTCTGGGATCCAAATGTCTAAAAATGCCCTCCTAAAAGGAATGTGGGCCCCTTTGCGCATCTAGGCTGCAAAAAAGTGTCCCACATGTGGTATCGCCGTACTCAGGAGAAGTTGGGCAATGTGTTTTGGGGTGTCATTTTACATATACCCATGCTTGGTGAGAGAAATATCTTGGTCAAATGCCAACTTTGTATAAAAAAATGGGAAAAGTTGTCTTTTGCCAAGATATTTCTCTCACCCAGCATGGGTATATGTAAAATTACACCCCAAAACACATTGCCCAACTTCTCCTGAGTACGGCAATACCACATGTGTGACACTTTTTTGCAGCCTAGGTGGGCAAAGGGGCCCACATTCCAAACAGCACCTTTCGGATTTCACCGGCCATTTTTTACAGATTTTGATTTCAAACTACTTTGCACGCATTTGGGCCCCTAAAATGCCAGGGCAGGATAACTACAAGTGACCCCATTTTGGAAAGAAGACACCCCAAGGTATTTCGTGATGGGCATAGTGAGTTCATGGAAGTTTTTATTTTTTTGTCACAAGTTAGTGGAATATGAGACTTTGTATGAAAAAAAAAAAACATTTTCCGCTAACTTGTGACAAAAAATAAAAAATTCTAGGAACTCGCCATGCCCCTCACGGAATACCTTGGGGTGTCTTCTTTCCAAAATGGGGTCACTTGTGGGGTAGTTATACTGCCCTGGCATTCTAGGGGCCCTAATGTGTGCAAAGTAGTTTGAAATCAAAATCTGCAAAAAATGGCCGGTGAAATCCGAAAGGTGCTCTTTGGAATGTGGGCCCCTTTGCCCATCTAGGCTGCAAAAAAGTGTCACACATGTGGTATTGCCGTACTCAGGAGAAGTTGGGCAATGTGTTTTGGGGTGTCATTTTACATATACCCATGCTGGGTGAGAGAAATATCTTGGTCAAATGCCAACTTTGTATAAAAAATTGGAAAAGTTGTCTTTTGCCAAGATATTTCTCTCACCCAGCATGGGTATATGTAAAATTACACCCCAAAACACATTGCCCAACTTCTCCTGAGTACGGCGATACCACATGTGTGACACTTTTTTGCAGCCTAGGTGGGCAAAGGGGCCCATATTCCAAAGAGCACCTTTCGGATTTCACAGGTCATTTACCTACTTACCACACATTAGGGCCCCTAGAATGCCAGGGCAGTATAACTACCCCACAAGTGACCCCATTTTGGAAAGAAGACATCCCAAGGTATTCCGTGAGGGGCATGGCGAGTTCCTAGAATTTTTTATTTTTTGTCACAAGTTAGTGGAATATGAGACTTTGTAAGGGAAAATTTTTTTTTTTTTAAATCATCATTTTCCGCTAACTTGTGACAAAAAATAAAAAGTTCTATGAACTCACTATGCCCATCAGCGAATACCAATCGCAGCGCACAGCTCACAGCCTGGGAGGTTTTTTTCTCCCAGGCTGTGAGCTGTGCACTGCGATTGGCCAGCGCTGCAGCCTAGGAGAAGGAGACGCCCACAGGACAAGGGAAGACCCGCCTACTATAACTTAAAGCGAACCTGTCACCATGATTTTGCGCATAGAGCTGGGGACATGGGCTGCTAGATGGCCACTAGCTCATCTGCAATACCCAGTCCCCACAGCTCTCTGCTCTTTTATTGTGTTAAAAAACAGTTTTGAGTGATATGCAAATTACCTGATATGAGTCCTGTAGCCGGAGATGAGTCAAGCGGAAAGGAGCCCAGCACCGCCCCGCGTCCTCCGAATCTCCTCCTTGCCGGCTGACGTCACAGAGCTGGAGCGCCGAAATCTCGCGATGCGCGAGCTAGCGCATGCGTAGTTCGTTCCCTGTGCTGATGCCAGCACAGGGAATGAACATGATGCCGACACTGCGCATGCGCTAGCTCGCGCATCGCGAGATTTCGGCGCTCCAGCTCTGTGACGTCAGCCGGCAAGGAGGAGATTCGGAGGACGCGGGGCGGTGCTGGGCTCCTTTCCGCTTGACTCATCTCCGGCTACAGGACTCATATCAGGTAATTTGCATATCACTCAAAACTGTTTTTTAACACAATAAAAGAGCAGAGAGCTGTGGGACCTGGGTACTGCAGATGAGCTAGTGGCCACCTAGCAGCCCATGTCCCCAGCTCTATGCACAAAATCATGGTGACAGGTTCGCTTTAAGGAGCAAAGGTACCGAGGCCTATAACGGGAGAACGGAGCGGCGCCCGGGGATAATAGTAAGTGCAGTGAGATCCCCGGGCGCCGCTCTATATGGCAGCATACTCAGTTCACATAGTTTATACAAGTGAAAGGTCCTCTTTAAGCTAGGGGGGCTGAAGTGGTTAAAAAAGTTCATTAACATGTCCGGTAGGTGGTAAAAACGCACGACATGGGTGAAAACACCTTTAAAAAAAAACTAGAGGGGATTTATCAAACTGGCATAAAGTAGAACTGGCTCAGTTGCCCATAGCAACCAGATTCCTTCTTTCATTTCCCAAAGGAGCGGTAAAAAATGAAAGCTGGAATCTGATTGGTTGCTATGGGCAACTGAGCCAGTTCTACATTACGCCAGTTTGATAAATCTCCCACTGTGTCTGGCAGAAAGGTAAGTACATATGGCGGATCGCCTTTGTCAAAACCGCCGCGGACTGCTGGTTTTTCCATTCAAACGCTTCAGACCCGCTGACACTTCTGCCCCTACACTACAAATGGGCACAGCCGCTGTGCCAGGAGCGCATTTTTGGCACATTTGTGGAAATAAACCGCAGTCACATGATCAGCAATGGGAGGCGGTTGGCGTGCGGCCACCCCACTGCTTTTGGCGTGAAATCTGCGCCAAATTGTGGATGAAAACAGAAACCATGCCGGATCTGCCGCTGTTTTCCGTTATAGCATAGCGATAGTCACCAACTGAGATGACATGGCTACAGTGCGGCAGTAAGTCCCTGAATGTGTGACAATGCCTGTCACTAGACAGAGAGAACTCTAATAACTGATCCCAGTGCTCCAGCTCCGTGTGCTGTCAGCTCCAGCAATGCATGGGTTAAACCCGCCCGCACTGCAGTCACATCACAGTCTACTACTCTATAAAAACCACTCACCTTCCTGTCACCTCAGCTGTTCCCAGAACGCCCTGTGTCTGACTTGTTGTCCACAATAAAGTTCATTCAATTCTTTTTTTTTTTTTTTTTCAATCAGCTTTATTAAAACAAGAACAACGTACAAAGCCAGTGCACAGCCTGATAGGCTGTAAATTCCGTTAGGGAACTGAAAAAAGTGATGGAGATGTGTGCTCACACATATATATGTCAGTAATATGCCCACATTGTGCCCCTCGGCCTCATAGAAATAATAAAAAATAAACACCACATACTTACCTTGTTCCTAGCAGCAGCAGCAGCAGCAGGACATCGGCTACTCTAGTCTGTGGAGGAGGAGGAGCCGAGGCCGGCTGGCCCCGCCCCCTCACAGACCAGAGGCGTGGAGAGCTGGCGGCAGGGAGGAATGATGCGGCAGGGAGCAGACTGCAGACTGCTCTCTGCTTCATTATGGCAACTGTCTGTGCTTCCTATGGACGCAGGGACAACTGCCAGAAAGCAGGACCTACCTCCCCGTACCGGTACAGCCACTGTAATCCCGGACTGTCCCGCCGGATCCGGGACGGTTGGGAGGTATGCAGAAGGGGGTTAATATGTGAGGTTATCATTTTTGTAACTTACTGTATACCATTTACGGAAAATGAAAGGTTAGCAGGGCACTCAGGACATCATGATAATGCTGCTAAGTAACCACTAGTGATGCTAGATCCGAAGTCGCTCCATTCAAAACTTCGGAAAAAGGGCTAGTTCACACGAACGTGTGATGCCCGTTGCCGTATTGCGGACCCGCAATACACAGGCACCGTTCTGTGGCCATTCCGCATCACGGATTCATTTCAATGGGTCCGGATATGCGGAACGGAAGCACTACGGAGTGCTTTCTGGGGTTCTGTTCCGTGCTTCCGCACCGCAAAAAGATAGAACTTGCTCTATCTTTTTTGCGGAACGGAAGGATCGCGGGCCCCATTCAACTAATTAGGTCTGTGATCCCCATGCGCCTCCCCATGGACGGTGCCTGTGCATTGCAGACTGCATTTTGCGGTAATAGCCCTAATACTGTATGGAGATTCCTCTCCATACGCTATTAAAATGTATGGGCTCCGATGAGCTGAAGTAAGTTATTAGCGAAGTCACGCGTGACTTTGTTGAATAACTTCGGTAGTTGATTTTTAAAGGGCTTCTGTCACCCCACTAAACTCATATATTTATTTTTTTGGTGTACTTATAATCCCTATCCTGCCATACATTATGTTATTAATAATTTTCGTTCAGTAGATTTAGCAAAAAACTTACTTTTATGATATGCTAATTACCTTTCTACCAGCAAGTAGGGCGTCTACTTGCTGGTAGCAGCCGCAGAAAACCGCCCCCTCCTTCTTTTGATTGACAGGGCCAGCCGCGATCTCCTCCTCCGGCCAGCCCTGACAGCATTTCAAAAATCGCGCGCCTCTGGTCATTCGGCGCAGGCGCTCTGAGATGAGGAGGATCGCCTCCTCAGCACCCTCAGTGCGCCGATGATGTCTTCTCTTTCGGTGACGCAGGCGCACTGAGGGAGTGCTGAGGAGGCGATCCTCCTCATCTCAGAGCGCCTGCGCCGAATCAACACAGGAGCACGATTTTTGAAATGCTGACAGGTCTGGCCGGAGGCGGAGATCGCGGCTGGCCCTGTCAATCAAAAGAAGGAGGGGGCGGTTTTCTGCGGCTGCTACCAGCAAGTAGACACCCTACTTGCTGGTAGAAAGGTAATTAGCATATCATAAAAGTACGTTTTTTGCTAAATCTACTGAACGAAAATTATTAATAACATAATGTATGGCAATATGGCAGGATAGGGATTATAAGTACACAAAAAAAAATATATGAGTTTAGTGGGGTGACAAAAGCCCTTTAACCACCTCAGCCCCCAGTGCTTAAAGAGGACCTTTCACCGATTCTTACCCTATGAACTAAGTATACATACATGTGGAGCGGCACCCGGGGATCTCTCTGCACTTACTATTATCCCCGGGCGCCGCTCCGTTCTCCTGCTATGCCCTCCGGTATCTCCGTTCCCTAAGTTATGGTAGGCGGAGTCTGCCCTAGCGCTGGCCAATCGCATTGCAGAGCTCACAGCCTGGGAGAAAATAACCTCCCAGGCTGTGAGCTCTGCGCTGCGATTGGCCAGCGCTAGGGCAGACTCCGCCTACCATAACTTAGTGACTGGAATCTCCGCCTACTATAACTTAGTGAGCGGAGATACCGGAGGGCATAGCAGGAGAACGGAGCGGCGCCCGGGGATAATAGTAAGTGCAGTGAGATCCCCGGGCGCCGCTCTACATATCTGTATAGTTAGTTCATAGGGTAAGAATCGGTGAAAGGTCCTCTTTAAACACCCTGAAAGACCAGGCCACTTTTTACACTTCTGACCTACACTACTTTCACCGTTTATTGCTCGGTCATGCAACTTACCACCCAAATGAATTTTACCTCCTTTTCTTCTCACTAATAGAGCTTTCATTTGGTGGTATTTCATTGCTGCTGACATTTTTACTTTTTTTGTTATTAATCGAAATTTAACGATTTTTTTTGCAAAAAAATGACATTTTTCACTTTCAGTTGTAAAATTTTGCAAAAAAAAACGACATCCATATATAAATTTTGCTCTAAATTTATTGTTCTACATGTCTTTGATAAAAAAAAAATGTTTGGGTAAAAAAAAAATGGTTTGGGTAAAAGTTATAGCGTTTACAAACTATGGTACAAAAATGTGAATTTCCGCTTTTTGAAGCAGATCTGACTTTCTGAGCACCTGTCATGTTTCCTGAGGTTCTACAATGCCCAGACAGTACAAACACCCCACAAATGACCCCATTTCGGAAAGTACACACCCTAAGGTATTCGCTGATGGGCATAGTGAGTTCATGGAACTTTTTATTTTTTGTCACAAGTTAGTGGAAAATGATGATTTTTTATTTTTTTTTCCTTTTCTTACAAAGTCTCATATTCCACTAACTTGTGACAAAAAATAAAAACTTCTATGAACTCACTATGCCCATCACGAAATACCTTGGGGTCTCTTCTTTCCAAAATGGGGTCACTTGTGGGGTGGTTATACTGCCCTGGCATTCTAGGGGCCCAAATGTGTGGTAAGGAGTTTGAAATCAAATTCTGTAAAAAATGACCTGTGAAATCCGAAAGGTGCTCTTTGGAATATGGGCCCCTTTGCCCACCTAGGCTGCAAAAAAGTGTCACACATCTGGTATCTCCGTACTCAGGAGAAGGTGGGGAATGTGTTTTGGGGTGTCTTTTTACATATACCCATGCTGGGTGAGATAAATATCTTGGTCAAATGCCAACTTTGTATAAAAAAATGGGAAAAGTTGTCTTTTGCCAAGATATTTCTCTCACCCAGCATGGGTATATGTAAAATGACACCCCAAAACACATTCCCCAACTTCTCCTGAGTACGGAGATACCAGATGTGTGACACTTTTTTGCAGCCTAGGTGGGCAAAGGGGCCCATATTCCAAAGAGCACCTTTCGGATTTCACAGGTCATTTTTTACAGAATTTGATTTCAAACTCCTTACCACACATTTGGGCCCCTAGAATGCCAGGGCAGTATAACTACCCCACAAGTGACCCCATTTTGGAAAGAAGACACCCCAAGGTATTCCGTGAGGGGCATGGCAAGTTCCTAGAATTTTTTATTTTTTGTCACAAGTTAGTGGAAAATGATGATTTTTTTTTTTTTATTTTTTTTTTCATACAAAGTCTCATATTCCACTAACTTGTGACAAAAAATAAAAACTTCCATGAACTCACTATGCCCATCAGCGAATACCTTGGGGTCTCTTCTTTCCAAAATGGGGTCACTTGTGGGGTAGTTATACTGCCCTGGCATTCTAGGGGCCCAAATGTGTGGTAAGGAGTTTGAAATCAAATTCTCTAAAAAATGACCTGTGAAATCCGAAAGGTGCTCTTTGGAATATGGGCCCCTTTGCCCACCTAGGCTGCAAAAAAGTGTCACACATCTGGTATCTCCGTACTCAGGAGAAGTTGAGGAATGTGTTTTGGGGTGTCTTTTTACATATACCCATGCTGGGTGAGATAAATATCTTGGTCAAATGCCAACTTTGTATAAAAAAATGGGAAAAGTTGTCTTTTGCCAAGATATTTCTCTCACCCAGCATGGGTATATGTAAAATGACACCCCAAAACACATTCCCCAACTTCTCCTGAGTACGGAGATACCAGATGTGTGACACTTTTTTGCAGCCTAGGTGGGCAAAGGGGCCCATATTCCAAAGAGCACCTTTCGGATTTCACAGGTCATTTTTTACAGAATTTGATTTCAAACTCCTTACCACACATTTGGGCCCCTAGAATGCCAGGGCAGTATAACTACCCCACAAGTGACCCCATTTTGGAAAGAAGAGACCCCAAGGTATTCGCTGATGGGCATAGTGAGTTTATGGAAGTTTTTATTTTTTGTCACAAGTTAGTGGAATATGAGACTTTGTATGGAAAAAAAAAAAAAATCAGCATTTTCCACTAACTTGTGACAAAAAATAAAAAATTCTAGGAACTCGCCATGCCCCTCACGGAATACCTTGGGGTGTCTTCTTTCCAAAATGGGGTCACTTGTGGGGTAGTTATACTGCCCTGGCATTTTCCAGGGGCCCTAATGTGTGGTAAGTAGGTAAATGACCTGTGAAATCCTAAAGGTGCTCTTTGGAATATGGGCCCCTTTGCCCACCTAGGCTGCAAAAAAGTGTCACACATGTGGTATCGCCGTATTCAGGAGAAGACGGCGATATCTTGACAAAAGACAACTTTTCCCATTTTTATACAAAGTTGGCATTTGACCAAGATATTTCTCTCACCCAGCATGGGTATATGTAAAATGACACCCCAAAACACATTCCCCAACTTCTCCTGAGTACGGCGATACCAGATGTGTGACACTTTTTTGCAGCCTAGATGCGCAATGGTGCCCAAATTCCTTTTAGGAGGGCATTTTTAGACATTTGGATACCAGACTTCTTCTCACGCTTTGGGGCCCCTAGAATGCCAGGGCAGTATAAATACCCCACATGTGACCCCATTTTGGAAAGAAGACACCCCAAGGTATTCAATGAGGGGCATGGCGAGTTCATAGAATTTTTTTTTTTTTGGCACAAGTTAGCGGAAATTGATATTTTTAATTTTTTTCTCACAAAGTCTCCCGTTCCGCTAACTTGGGACAAAAATTTCAATCTTTCATGGACTCAATATGCCCCTCACGGAACACCTGGGGGTGTCTTCTTTCCGAAATGGGGTCACATGTGGGGTATTTATACTGCCCTGGCATTCTAGGGGCCCTAAAGCGTGAGAAGAAGTCTGGAATATAAATGTCTAAAAAATTTTACGCATTTGGATTCCGTGAGGGGTATGGTGAGTTCATGTGAGATTTTATTTTTTGACACAAGTTAGTGGAATATGAGACTTTGTAAGAAAAGAAAAAAATAATTCCGCTAACTTGGGCCAAAAAAATGTCTGAATGGAGCCTTACAGAGGGGTGATAAATGACAGGGGGGGTGATCAATGACAGGGGGGTGATCAATGACAGGGGGGTGATCAATGACAGGGGGGTGATCAATGACAGGGGGGTGATCAATGACAGGGGGGTGATCAGGGAGTCTATATGGGGTGATAACCACAGTCATTGATCACGCCCGTGTAAGGCTTCATTCAGACGTCCGGATGCGTTTTGCGGATCCGATCCATCTATCAGTGCATCCGTAAAAATCATGCGGACATCTGAATGGAGCTTTACAGGGGGGTGATCAATGACAGGGGTGTAATCAATGACAGGGGGGTGATCAGGGAGTCTATATGGGGTGATCACCACAGTCATTGATCATGCCCCTGTAAGGCTTCATTCAGACGTCCGGATGCGTTTTGCGGATCCGATCCATCTATCAGTGCATCTGTAAAAATCATGCGGACATCTGAATGGAGCTTTACAGGGGGGTGATCAGGGAGTCTATATGGGGTGATCACCACAGTCATTGATCATGCCCCTGTAAGGCTTCATTCAGACGTCCGGATGCGTTTTGCGGATCCGATCCATCTATCAGTGCATCCGTAAAAATCATGCGGACATCTGAATGGAGCTTTACAGGGGGGTGATCAATGACAGGGGTGTAATCAATGACAGGGGGGTGATCAGGGAGTCTATATGGGGTGATCACCACAGTCATTGATCATGCCCCTGTAAGGCTTTATTCAGACGTCCGGATGCGTTTTGCGGATCCGATCCATCTATCAGTGCATCCGTAAAAATCATGCGGACATCTGAATGGAGCTTTACAGGGGGGTGATCAATGACAGGGGTGTAATCAATGACAGGGGGGTGATCAGGGAGTCTATATGGGGTGATCACCACAGTCATTGATCATGCCCCTGTAAGGCTTCATTCAGACGTCCGGATGCGTTTTGCGGATCCGATCCATCTATCAGTGGATCCGTAAAAATCATGCGGACATCTGAATGGAGCTTTACAGGGGGGTGATCAATGACAGGGGTGTAATCAATGACAGGGGGGTGATCAGGGAGTCTATATGGGGTGATCACCACAGTCATTGATCATGCCCCTGTAAGGCTTTATTCAGACGTCCGGATGCGTTTTGCGGATCCGATCCATCTATCAGTGCATCCGTAAAAATCATGCGGACATCTGAATGGAGCTTTACAGGGGGGTGATCAGGGAGTCTATATGGGGTGATCACCACAGTCATTGATCATGCCCCTGTAAGGCTTCATTCAGACGTCCGGATGCGTTTTGCGGATCCGATCCATCTATCAGTGGATCCGTAAAAATCATGCGGACGTCTGAATGGAGCTTTACAGGGGGGTGATCAATGACAGGGGGGTGATCAATGACAGGGGGGTGATCAATGACAGGGGGGTAATCAATGACAGGGGGGTGATCAATGACAGGGGGGTAATCAATGACAGGGGGGTGATCAGGGAGTCTATATGGGGTGATCACCACAGTCATTGATCACGCCCCTGTAAGGCTTCATTCAGACGTCCGGATGCGTTTTGCGGATCCGATCCATCTATCAGTGGATCCGTAAAAATCATGCGGACGTCTGAATGGAGCTTTACAGGGGGGTGATCAATGACAGGGGGGTAATCAATGACAGGGGGGTGATCAGGGAGTCTATATGGGGTGATCAGGGGTGATCAGGGGCTAATAAGGGGTTAATAAGTGACGGGGGGGGGGGGGTGTAGTGTAGTGTAGTGGTGCTTGGTGCTACTTTACTGAGCTACCTGTGTCCTCTGGTGGTCGATCCAAACAAAGGGGACCACCAGAGGACCAGGTAGCAGGTATATTAGACGCTGTTATCAAAACAGCGTCTAATATACCTGTTAGGGGTTAAAAAAAACACATCTCCAGCCTGCCAGCGAACGATCGCCGCTGGCAGGCTGGAGATCAACTCTCTTACCTTCCGTTCCTGTGAGCGCGCGCGCCTGTGTGCGCGCGTTCACAGGAAATCTCGCGTCTCGCGAGAGGACGCGCCGGCGCGTCCAGGAGGAATAAATCAACCACCTCCAGGACGCGTCTGTGCGTACAGCGGTCCGGAGGTGGTTAAAGTAGAAAACCACTTTAAAATTTGGAACCAAACTCGGATTCGGGTCCCACTAGGTACCTCGGAACCGAAGCTGAGTTCGGTTCCAGTAACACTAATGCCCTCATTAGTGCCCCCTTTAAAATGAATGGCTCCATTAGCGCCCCCAGAACTAATAATGCCCCAATTAGTGCACCCCAGTAATATTAATGTCTCCATTAATGCCCCCTTCTCTGCTTGTGCAAAAAAAAAAAAACCTCATCCATTTGATCGCACCGCAGGGAGCACTCACTGGATGTACAGGACCTGCACTCCAGCGTGCTGACGTTTCACAGGTCCTGCTGCTTCCAGTCAGTGCTAAGAAACGTTATTACACTGTCCTGTACATCCCGTCAGCAGCGAATGTTCCCCGCAGCGCGAACAAACACAAGCAGAAGAGGGGGAGGGGCAAAAGCTGTACTAATGAGTGTTCCACAATGGAAGGGCTCATTAGTAATAGTGGCAAGCGCACCTCGGAAAGTACCGGCAGATTCAGGACAGTTGGCAACTCTGCATGTCTCCCAGCTTTGAAGGAATATGAGGGTAGCTGAACAGAGGTGCAGGCATATAAACAGAAAAGCTGCACAGATCTTTCTGCACCAAAAAGTAGCTTGCGTTATTCTGATCAGTTATTTCCATCAGTTATTGTGAGCCAAAACCAGGTGCTGGTCAAAAACACACAACAGGAGGAAATCTTTCCCTTATACTTTATCTCCGAGTTGACTCCTCTAAGGGTTTTGGCTCACAATAACTGACCAAATAACTGAAGTATGAATTAGGGCTCGTTCACACGACCGTTGGTGGCCCGTGCTGTGAATCGCAAATTGCGGTCCGCAATGCACGGGCACCTTTCGTGGGGCAGGTGCATAGTGTTCCGTTCCGTGCTTCCGTTACGCATCTCCGGATTTGCAGACGCATTAAAATGAATGGGTCAGCATCCGTGATACAGAATGACAACAGAACGGTGCCCATGTATTGCGGATCCGCAAATGCGGTCTGCAATACGGAAACGGGACACCAATGGTCGTGTGAATGAGCCCTTAGGCTGGGTGGACATCCCTGTTTCATTTTCCATTCTTCTGATCCATCAGAAGAGCAGAAAAAGGCCTCATGCACACGACCGTTGTTCGGGGCCGCATCCGAGCCGCAGTTTTTGCAGCTTGGATGCGGACCCATTCACTTCAGTAGGGCCTCAAAAGTTGCGGACAGCACTCAGTGTGCTGTCCGCATCCATTGCACCGTTCTGTGGCCCCTCAAAAAAAATATAGCATGTCCTATTCTTGTCCGTTTTGCGGAAGGCACACTGGCGGCTTCCGTTTTTTGCGGATCCGCGGTTTGCAGACCGCAAAAAATGGCACGGTCATGTGCATGTAGCCAAAAAAGAGGTTCCTATAAAAAAAAACAGATCCTGTGCATCAGTTATGGACATTTGGCATCTGTTTGAACCATGGGGCTGGATCTCACAGGCACGTCACAGGAAGGCATCGCGCTGCCTTCCATGCCATCGGGTCCCCCCTACAGCCCCATGGGGACCCGATGGCACCACCGCACCAGGTAAAAGCCGCAAACCGCGCATTTAGCCGAGGTGCCTGCTTAATGATTTGAGCAGGCACCGGGTTCCGATCACCGCCCGCCGGGCGGCGGTGATCGGATCAACACATGTGTCCTTAAGTACCAGGACAACATGCCGTATCGGTACGTCATGTGTCCTGAAGAGGTTAAGGACCTCCGCCGTACATGTAGAAGTCCGATCCCCAAACATGGCGCCTGCTTGCATGTGCCGCGGGCATCATAACCGCGGGGTTTCTACTATTTTAAATAGCAGACACCCGCTGCACATGTATGCGATCAGCCATAAGGCTGATCACATACATTTTCCCTTTCAGATGCCGCGGTCAAATGTGACCACAGCATCTGCGCAGTCCGAAAGCAGATGTCGTGTACTTCCGCTCCGGTAACAGCATTCCCCAGGCTTCGGTGCCTATTAGATGACTATACCAATACTGGCCACTAGGTGGCAGCATTGTATTGGTATAGTGCAAATAAGTGTTCAATGATGTCTATATAGATAGGCAATCTAATGATTGGCAGTTATTGTCACCCAAGGTGACAAAAAAAAAGTTAATTTTTTTTTTGCAAATATAAAAAATAAAAGTTCAAATCACCCCCCTTTCCTTAAAATAAAAATACTTAAACAATAAAAAAAATAAACATCATCAGGGATCGCCATGTGTGAATAAGCCCATACTATTAAAATATAACAATATTAATGGCATACGGCAAATGGCATCACGGGGGAAAAAAACAAAACAGCCATTTTGCCATTTTTTGTCACTTCAACTACCCAATAATTTTTTTATAAAAAGTGATAAAAAAAAGTCGCACACACTTCAAATTGGTATCACTGAAAAGAACAGATCGTCCTGCAAAAAATTAGCCCTAACACAGCCCCGTACACATAACTACAAAAAGTTATAGGGGTCAGAATATGGTTATAAAAAAAATTCATTTTTTCCTCAAAGCTTTAAAAAAAATAATAATTCAGTCTTAAAACGCAAGAAAAATTATACAAGTGTGGTATCGTTGTAACCGTACTGACCTGGAAAATGAAGATAACAGGTCAATTTTACCGCATAATGTACAGCGTAAAAAAAAAAAAACCTTTATCAGAATTGCGTTTTTCCCCAATTCCACCACATTTGGATTTTTTTCCCCGCTTCCTACTACATGGTATGCAACCGTAAATGGTGACATTGGAAAGTAGAAAAAATCCCGCAAAAAATAAGAATTCATAAGGCTATGTGAATGGAAAAATAAAAAAGAGGACTATGGGAAGGTGGGGAGTGAAAAACGAAAACAGTGTTTCTAAGGAAACTAGGGATGAGCGAACCCGAACTTTAGGATTTTTGGACCCCGGACCAGAACCCGAACATTTCAGTAAAAGTTTGGGTTCGGTGTTCGGCGAGTTAATGGCGCTTTTTGAAAGGCTGCAGTGCAGCCAATCAACAAGTGTTTAACTGTGTGACCTTAGAAGCCATCACAGCCATGCCTACTAATTTAAGTGCAAAGCACGAGCTGCAGTGGAGTAGACGCCTCAAAAACCTAGAAAGGTCTCTGGCTCCTCCTGCTTCCTCTTCTGCTGCAGTCTCGGCCTCTTCATCCACCTCTGGAGTGACAGTGCCACCTGCCACCCCGCAAACAGAGGATTTGCCACCAACACCTGGGTCACCAAGCATCTCCACAATGTCCCACGGAAGCGTTCAGCTCTCCATCTCCCATCTCCCACCCGCAATCCCTAGCCCTGAATGCCAGCATTTCTAAATTACTGGCCTTTGAAATGCTGTCATTCCGTCTGGTGGAGATGGATAGTTTTAAACACCTTATGGCGGTGGCTGTCCCACAGTAGGTCGTGCCCAGCCGCCACTACTTTTCCAGGCGAGCCATCCCTTCCCTGCACAACCAAGTAGGGGACAAAATCAGGTGTGCACTGCGCAACGCCATCTGTGACAAGGTGCACCTGACTAGGGATACGTGGACCAGTAAGCACGGTCAGGGACGTTATATCTCCATAACAGCACACTGGGTAAATGCAGTGGCGGCTGGGCCTGAGGCGGATAGCAGTTTGGTGCATGTCCTTCCACCACCGAGGATTGCAGTGGAAGGACATCCTCTACCAGCTCCTCATCCGGTCAGCATAACACCCTCACCACCAACTTCAGCACAGCCAGGGGTAAACGACAGCAGGCAGTTTTAAAACTTATCTGTTTGGGGGACAAACCCCACACCGCGCAGGAGCTGTGGACGGGCCTTGAACAACAGACCGATGAGTGGTTTGTGCCAGTCAGCCTCAAGCCCGGCCTAGTGGTGTGCGACAATGGGCGAAATCTCGTAGCAGCTCTGGGACTAGCCGGTTTGACGCACATCCCTTGCCTGGCGCATGTGCTGAATTTGGTGGTGCAGAGATTCCTTAAAAATTACCCCAATATGTCAGAGCTGCTGTATAAAGTGCGCGCTTTCGGCGTTCTCACCCTGCTGCTGCTCGCCTGTCAGCGCTGCAGCGTAACTTCGGCCTTCCCGCTCACCGCCTCATATGCGACGTGCCCACAAGGTAGAACTCCACCTTGCACATGCTGGCCATACTGCGAGCAGCAGCAGGCGATAGTGTTTCAGCTGCAGCACGCACGTGTGAGTCGCCCAGCGGAACTTCACCACCAATGACTGGGCCTCCATGCGAGACCTGTGTTCCTTGTTGCACTGTTTCGAGTACTCCACCAACATGACCAATGCCGATACCGCTGTTCTCTGCGTTACTATCCCACTTCTATGCCTCCTTGAAAAAACGCTCCTGGCGATGATGGAAGAGGATGTGGCACAGGAGGAGGAAGAGGGATCATTTTGTAAGGTTTCCGGCCAGTCATTCCCAAGTGGCTCAGAGGGTGGGTTCCTGCACCCACAAACCCAAGGCACACAATTGTCCAGCCAGGGCACAGTTCTGGAGGATGACGAGGTGGAGGAGGAGGAGATGGAGGAGGAGGAACCATGTTCACAGCAGGGTGGCACCCAGACCAGCTCATGGCCATCACTGGTGCGTGGATGGGGGATACAGAGGACACAGACGATACACCTCCCACAGAGGACAGCTTTTCGTTGCCTCTGGGCAGCCTGGCACACATGAGCGATTACATGCTGCAGTGTCTCCGCAACGACCGCCGAGTTGTCCACATTCTAACTTGTGCTGATTACTGGGTGGCCACGCTGCTGGATCCCCGTTACAAGGACAAAGTACCGTCTTTAATTCCGTCACTGGAGCGTGATCGTAAGATGTGCGAGTACAAGCGCACGCTGGTAGATGCGCTGCTGGTGGCATTCCCACCTGACAGCGGGGGCACAGTTGAACCACAAGGCAGAGGAAGAGGTCGCCAACGCAGCTGGGGCACCGCCAGCACCTCAGAAGGCAGGGTTAGCATGGCCGAAATGTGGAAAAGCTTTGTCAGCACGCCACAACAACCAGCACCCCTAGCTAATATGGAACGTCTTAGCAGGAGGCAGCATTTCACCAACATGGTGGAGCAGTATGTTTGCACACGCCTACACGTACTGAATGACTGGTCTGCCCCCTTCAACTTCTGGGTCTCCAAATTGGGCACATGGCCTGAGCTTGCCCTTTACGCCTTGGAGGTGCTGGCCTTCCCTGCAGCCAGTGTATTATCTGAACGTGTGTTTAGCACAGCAGGGGGCGTCAACACAGACAAGCGCAGCCGCCTGTCCACAGCCAGTGTGGACAAGCTCACGTTCATTAAAATGAACCAGGCATGGATCCCTCAGGACTTGTCCGTACCTTGTGCAGAATAGACATGTATACCGGCACTAACCAGACATTGTTATACTGCAGCGCAATTGCTCATTCTTGTAATTTGGAAATTTCACACTCTTTTAGAGTGTACCCTAATAAAATAAAAAAATATTTAAACCAAAAACCTGTGTTGGCTACCTCGTCCTCCTCCACCGCCGCTTCCACCTACACCGCTACGTCCACCGCCTCCTCAAACTCCTACTCCATATGGAACTCCACCTCATAAATCCAATTTTTTTTTTTTTGTACGTATTTTATTTTATATAATTTCATTACTTTGTCAGTTACATTTTCTGGTGAAATTCTGCAATTTCTGGGTGTATAGTACCACTGCTATACTAAATAGACAGGTTTACAAAAAAATAAATAAATTGTCATTTACATTTTAGGGTGAAATTCAACAATTTTTGGGTGTAAAGTACCAGTGCTATACCTAGTAGGCCGGTTAAAAAAAATAAAAAATTGTCAGTTACATTTTCAGTTGAAATTCAACAATTTTTGGGTGTGAAATACCACTGCTATACCTAGTAGACAGGTTAAACAATAATTTTGGTTAACCAATTTTTGGGTGTGATGTACCACTACTGTCACGGGGCGGCAAAGGCGCACTCGGTCTCCCATCAGCCGCAGACCTGCTGCTTAGCTTTGGGAGCGAGGATCTGTTTGGCCTCGTTCCCAGGGCGGCTTTGCTAGCTGGAAGGCTCCCTGCTCCTAGGTCTCCCTTGAGCGCCGAGCTGATCACTCAGTGCTCAATTTGTCTGTCTGTCGGTCATGTGACGCTGGCCACGTCACATAACCCTCACTCCCCACTATAAATACAGGCAACCTGCTGGCCACGGGTTGCCTGTTAATTTTAGGTATCTGGTGATTGTTTTGTTCCTGCATACTTACCTGATGCTGTGTTCCCTGAACATTCTCTGCCTGCTCCTCCTGTACTGCGCATCTCTCTTGGTATCCTGACCCCGGCTTCCACCTGACGATTCTTTGCGGACTCCTGTTGTACTTCGTTTCTCTCCTGGTATTTGACCTCGGCTTTTCCTGACTATTCTCTGCTCATTCTTTAGTACTGCGTAGCTCGCTAGGTATTGACCCGTTCCGTTAGGGCCGTCTAGTTGTCCCCTGTCATTAGGACTTGCGAGGCAAGTAGGCAGGGCCAGGGGTGAGGGTGGAGCGCAGTGGTCACTACCCTCCCCCCTGTGTGTAGTGTACGTTACCGTCACAGATTAACAGGCCGTAACCTAACAACTGTATCATGAATTCTCTGGTGACCCTGACTGACCATGTCTCTAACCTGACGCAGATGGTGCAGGAGCTAGGACAAGGTACTTCCATCCCTCAGGCCTCCAGTCCACATTTAGAGCCCCAGATTAAGCTTCCTGAGCCCTTTTCTGGAGATCGGAAGAAGTTTCTTTCCTTTAAAGAAAATTGTAAACTTTTTTGCCGTTTGCGCCCCGTATCCTCTGGCCCCGAGAGTCAACGCGTGGGCATTGTCATTTCCCGGTTACAGGGTGATCCCCAGGACTGGGCATTTTCTTTACCTGCTGACGCCAGTTGTTTAACATCAGTGGAGGTTTTTTTTAAGGCCCTGGGTACCCTGTATGATGAACCATACAGGACACTGGTAGCCGCTCTAAAGGTTCTGGTTCAGGGCGATCTACCTGCGGAGGAGTATTGCACCCAATTCAGAAGGTGGTGTGTTCCCTCAGGATGGAATGAACCAGCACTTAAGAGTCAGGTCAGGTCTGTCTGATAACTTAAAGGATCTTCTAGTGAGTTATCAGCTTCCAGAGACTCTAGAGGAGATGATGACCCTTGTAGTCCGACTTGACTGACGGGTTAGAGAGAGACCACAGGAACGACAGTTCTCTTCTCAGATGGTGGTCCAGCCTGAGGTCTATCCCAGAAACAACACTGAGGTCTCTACCGAAAAACCCATGCAGGTCGGCATGACTCAAGGGAATCTGCGCCGCAGACGTGGAGTGTGTTTTTACTGCGGAGATCCTGACCATTGGATCAACCAGTGTCCAAAGAAGGCCTTCTCCATTAAGTCTCCCAAGGCAAGGCAACCTAAAGACCAGGTACACCCTGATATTACGAAATGTAAGCTTTTGGTACCTTTAACAATATCTCTGGGGGTTAATAAATGGCCGGGTAAGGCCTTTATTGACTCTGGTTCAGCGGCCAGCTTTATTGAGTACGCCATTAGACTGGGTATTCCAATTTTTTCTCTTCCTACACCTATCCATGTCATGGCTATTGACGCCACTCCCCTGGTAGGTGGTATGGTGAGGTCATGTACCTCAGAGATTTCTTTAACCGTGGGGGTGTGCCACTCTGAGAAATGTTCCCTCTTAGTCCTGGAGAACTTACCGGTCGAGGTAGTACTAGGGTTGCCTTGGCTCCGATTACACAGCCCCACTATTAATTGGTCCAGGGGGGAGTTGGTGAAATGGGGACCTAAGTGTGACTCGTGCTTGTCTGTGGTACAAGCTGGGGTCTCAGTAGAATCTGATATATTACCCACGGTCATTAGGGAATATTCTGATGTGTTCTCATCACCTACCCCGGAGGTTCTACCACCCCATATACCTTATGATTGCGCCATAGAGTTAGTAGAAGGTGCCAGGTTTCCTAAGGGGCGTATTTATAATCTCTCTCAACCCGAACGCACGGCCATGGAGGATTATATTAAGGAAAGCCTCGGTAAGGGGCACATTAGACCTTCTGTCTCTCCTATGGGAGCGGGGTTTTTCTTCGTTAAGAAGAAGGATGGTGGTCTTAGGCCTTGTATCGATTACCGGAAATTGAATAAGATCACTATCCAGAATAGATACTCTCTCCCATTGATTCCGGATTTTTTTAACCAGGTTCTGGGGGCAACTTGGTTTTCTAAGATTGACCTGAAAGGGGCATATAATCTAATCCGAATCAAGGAGGGAGACGAATGGAAGACGGCGTTTAATACTCCGGCAGGGCACTTTGAATATAAGGTTATGCCTTTTGGACTCAGCAATGCCCCATCTGTGTTCCAAAACTTTATGAATGATATTCTTAGAGTTTTTAGGTAAATTTGTCATTGTCTATCTTGACGACATTTTGATATTTTCTCCTGATTTCAAATCTCATGTGTCTCATGTTAGACAAGTATTAGAGGTGTTGAGGGAGAATCAGTTGTCCGCTAAACAAGAGAAATGTGTCTTTGGTGTACAGGAGATACTGTTTCTAGGGCATATCCTGACCCCTCACGCCTTCAAGATGGATCCTGGTAAGGTACTAGCTATTAAGGAATGGGTAAGGCCTTCATCCTTAAAGGGACACTGACAGGGCCAAAAAGCATATTAAGGTATATATATGACCGTACAGGTCTTATAAAGTGTATAAGAATCATGTAAGTACCCCCCCTGTCCACCTTATAACTACAGTAATGTGAAGTTTTATAACCTGCTGGAATCGGGTTCAATCTGCCCAAGGGGCGGTGCTTCACCTCAGCTTGCGCCCAGCCAGCCTCGCCACAACTGTCGTTTGAAGCGCCGCCCAGCTCATCAATATTCACTTCGCTGGGCGGCGCTAGGCGGCTACTAGTGTCCCCGGCTATCTTCAATATGCTTTTTGGCCCTGTCAGTGTCCCTTTAAAGGCCTTACAACGGTTCTTAGGTTTTGCCAATTACTACCGTAAATTTATTAAGAATTTTTCAGTAATTGCTAAACCGTTGACGACCTTACTAAGAAAGGGGCGGATTTGGAGAACTGGTCTACTGAGGCCATTACTTTGTTTGAAACACTAAAAAAGGCATTCAGTAGCGCTCCCATTCTGATCCAGCCAGATCAGGAGAGACCTTTTATTGTAGAGGTGGATGCGTCTGAGGACGGCGCAGGAGCAGTCCTTTCACAAGGTCCTGCTAGTCTAACTAACCTAAGACCGTGTGCATTCTTTTCCAGAAAATTTTCTTCCACCGAGAGAAACTACGACATAGGGAATCGGGAGTTGCTGGCCATTAAGTAGGCATTTGAGGAGTGGAGGCATTTATTTTCTGGAGGGGGCAAGGCATTGTGTAACTGTTGTCACTGACCATAAGAACCTTATGTTTCTCGAATCTGCTAAGAGGTTGAATCCCGTCAGGCTAGATGGGCACTGTTTTTTACTCGTTTTGAATTCTCCATTACTTTCAGGCCTGGAAGTAAAAACGTGAAGGCTGATGCATTATCTCGGAGCTTCCATGCTTTTCAGCCTACAGAGGCACCGCCTGAATCCATCCTACCAGCAAATATCTTCGTAGCAGCCTTAACCCAAGATATCTCGGCTCTCATTAAGGCTGAACAACATCTGGCACCGGCAACCACCCCAACAGATAAGTTGTTTGTTCCCATACAATTTAGTCTCCAGCTATTGGGTGAGTGTCATGATTCTGCCTTTTGTGGACATCCTGGTTTTGAGGGCACTAGAGAGCTGGTTTCTAGATCCTATTTGTGGTCCACTCTATTTAGGGATGTCAAGTCCTACGTGTCAGCCTGTGAGGTTTGTGCTAGGTCTAAGACACCTAGGACTCGCCCTGCTGGTAACCTACGACCCCTACCCATTCCCAGTAGACCCTGGTCTCATATCTCGATGGACTTTATTACTGACCTGCCGCCGGCGGAGGGTAAGACTGTGGTTTGGTTAGTGGTCGATAGGTTTAGCAAGATGGTTCATTTCATTCCTCTGTCTAAACTCCCGAATGCTAAGACCCTGGCATCTATTTTTGTGAAAGAAATTGTACGGTTACATGGTATCCCGGAAAATATTGTATCTGACAGGGGTGGGCAGTTTGTGTCCAGATTTTGGAGGGCTTTCTGTCAAAGATGTCAGATTTCGTTGTCTTTTTCCTCCGCCTACCACCCTGAGAGTAATGGGCAGACTGAACGCCTTAATCAGTCTGTGGAACAATTCCTGAGGTCGTATGTTGCTGATGACCAGCAATTATGGGTTGAATACCTTCCGTTGGCTGAATTTGCTTTGAATAACCGTGTTAATTCTTCTGCTGGGGTCTCCCCTTTCTTTTGTAACCATGGTTTTCATCCCCGTTTTTATTCTGGGTCATCAGTCTCCTCCTCTAACCCTGAGGCAGATAGGCTCTCTTCTAAACTGTGCACAGTTTGGGCCCGGGTTCAAATGAACCTAGAAAAGGCTCAAAGTTCTCAAAGACTCAAAGCCAATAGGAAACGTTCAAGGGGCGCAAATTTTCTGGTTGGGGATAAGGTGTGGTTATCCTCCAAGAATCTCTCTCTCAAGGTAGATTCAAAAAAATTTGCTCCTCGTTTTATTGGACCATATAAGATCATGGAGGTGATTAACCCAGTATCGTTTAGGTTGGAGCTGCCCGAGTCATTCCACATTCATAATGTGTTCCATAAATCTCTACTTAAAAGATATGTTGAACCAGTAGTACCATCAAAAGCCTTGCCTCTGCCGGTTCTTGTTAATGATGCTGTTGAGTATGTGGTGTCTAAAATAGTGGATGTCAGGAAGGTGCGTAATTCCTTGCAGTACCTGATTCACTGGAAGGGGTATGGACCTGAAGAGAGATCTTGGATACCTGCCAGGGAGGTTCATGCTCCTAGACTTGTTCGAAAATTTATTTAGAACACCCTGGAAAGCCATCGCCTGAAGTCTTGGGTCCGGTGGCCCCTCGTAAAAGGGGGGGTACTGTCACGGAGCGCCAAAGGCGCAATCGGTCTCCCATCAGCTGCAGACCTGCTGCTTAGCTTTGGGACTGAGGATCTGTGTTTGGCCTCGTTCCCAGGGCGGCTTTGCTAGCTGGGAGGCTCCCTGCTCCTAGGTCTGCCTTGAGCGCCGAGCTGATCACTCGGTGCTCAATTTGTCTGTCTGTCGGTCATGTGACGCTGGCCACGTCACATGACCCTCAGACCCCACTATAAATACAGGCAGCCTGCTGGCCACAGGTTGCCTGTTAATTTTAGGTATCTGGTGATTGTTTTGTTCCTGCATACTTACCTGATCCTGTGTTCCCTGACGATTCTCTGCCTGCTCCTCCTGTACTGCACCTCTCTCCTGGTATCCTGACCCCGGCTTCCACCTGATGATTCTTTGCGGACTCCTGTTGTACTTCGTTTCTCTCCTGGTATTTGACCTCAGCTTTTCCTGACTATTTTCTGCTCATTCCTTAGTACTGCGTAGCTCTCTAGGTATTGACCCGGTCCGTTCACGTTCCGTTATTTGTCTTGTCTGTCTTCCCAGCACGTATACAAGTAGGCAGGGCCAGGGGTGAGGGTGGAGCGCAGTGATCACTATCCTCCCCCCTGTTATTAGTGTACGTTACCGTCACAACTACTATACCTAGTAGTTCGGTTAAAAAAATTGTCAGTTACATTTTCAGTTGAAATTCAACAATTTTTGGGTGTAAAGTACCACTGCTATACCTAGTAGACCAGTAAAAAAAAAAAAAAAAAATTTGTCAGTTACATTTTACGGTCAAATTTACCAATTTTTGGGTGTAATATACCCCTCCTTTACCTAGTTGACAGCCTAATAAATTTCAAATATTTTTATTTTACATTTTCGGTTGACAATAAACAATTGTTTTCTGTCATAGACCCCTGCTCTACCAAGTAGACAGGTTAATACATTTCTGTAATTATTCTGTTACATTCTTGGGTTGACAAAATTTCTGAAATGCTTCTTTAACCACCTCAGCCCCCAGTGCTTAACCACCTCCGGACCGCCTAACGCAGGATTGCGTTCCGGAGGTGGCAGCGCTGCGCAGAGTCACGCATATACGCGTCATCTCGCGAGACGCGAGATTTCGCTCAAAGCCGGCCCGCGCATGCGCATCACGGGCCGGCAAAATTAAAAGAAGTATTTCGTCACCAGCCTGCCAGCAACGATCATTGGCTGGCAGGCTGGCGATTTTCAAAAAATCCAATCCAAAGTCATATAACAGATCATATTAGTAAATATGATCTGTTATATGGCTTCTCTGCTCCTCTGCTGGTCCTTTTCGTCGGTTGGATCCAGCAGAGAAGCAGACATCACTGTGAGTACACCAAACACTTCACTGTAGCCCCTGATCACCCACCTGCACCCCAATTAACCCTTTGATCGCCCCTGTCAATCACTAGTGAAAGGAAAAAAAGTGATCAGTGTAAACTGTCACTTTTTTTTTTCACTGGTATTGGCTGTTAGGTTTTAGGGATAGTTTAGGCTCCTTGGTTAGGTAGTTAGCGTCAGTTAGCGCCCACCCCACCGCACCGCAGTCACTTTTATTCGCTGTTTAGCGTATCGCTAATCAGCATTTGTACTTTTATAGTATCTGTAAGTGATCAAAACTGATCACGGTCAGATCTATTATAGTATTAGTGTCACTTTAGTTCGCCCTCCACCCAAAACGCAGTGTTTGCCCGATCAGGCCTGATCGGTCGCCCACACGTGCGTTCACCCACGCCCGCCCCACCGCAGTGACAAAAAATATATATTTTTTGATCACTGCACATTCATTTTACACGCACTGCGGCGATAAAAAAATCAGTTTTGATATTTTTTATCAACCGCAGCAGCCTCCGGTACTTCGCTAGCCTCCCCTTTGTAAGACAGGTTTGCTTTTTTTCTTGGGTAGTCTCAGGGAATACCCCTAAATTTAGTAGTCCAAAATGTCAAACAGGGGGTATTCTTCTGAAGAGGCCTACAGGATTCTGACCCAGTCGGATGAGGAGTGGGAACCCTCATCTGACGAATCTAGCGGGTCAGAATATGAACCTGTGGAAAGCAGTGGCTCTCTGACCCAAAGTTCGGACGAGGAGGTGGAGGTCCCTGGCAGCACCAGGCGTACCCGGCCCCATGTCGCTAGACCACAGGTTACGCAGGATCCGCTTCAAGAGCAGCAGAGTGGGGCTGTCGCTGCCGGATCACGTGGTGAGGCATACACCAGCAGCGCAGCCCTCCCTGGACCTAGTACCAGCACTGCCGTACAACCTGGTGAAGTAGCGAGCACCAGAAGGGCAGTTGAAGCTGGTACGGTGGCACGTGCAATAGTTACCCCGTCGCAACCACCACACAGACAGGCCCGTAGAGCCCCTAGAGTCCCTGAGGTGCTGGCAAATCCTGATTGGCAGTCACCAACTTCAGCCGCACCAGTAGTTCCCCCTTTCACCGCCCAGTCTGGAGTTCGGGTTGAGACGGCTCAAATCGGTTCGGCCTTGGGATTTTTTGAGCTGTTCTTGACTGCGGAGCTCTTGGACTTAGTCGTGGCAGAGACCAACCAGTATGCCACACAATTTATAACCGCTAACCCGGGAAGCTATTATGCCCAGCCTTTCCGGTGGAAACCAGTCCAAGTTTCCGAACTTAAAATTTTTTTGGGCCTTCTCCTCAACATGGGCCTGACAAAAAAGCATGAATTGCGGTCATATTGGTCAACGCACCCAATTCATCACATGCCCATGTTCTCTGCTGCTATGTCCAGGACACGATTTGAGACCATCCTGCGTTTCCTGCACTTTAGCGACAACACCACCTCCCGTCCCAGAGGCCACCCTGCTTTTGACCGGCTCCACAAAATTCGGCCCCTCATAGACCATTTCAACCTGAAATTTGCAGATTTGTATACCCCTGAGCAAAACATCTGCGTAGACGAGTCCCTAATACATTTTACCGGGCGCCTTGGCTTCAAACAATACATCCCAAGCAAGCGTGCCCGGTATGGGGTCAAATTGTATAAGCTCTGTGAAAGCGCCACAGGCTATACCCACAAATTTCGGATCTATGAGGGAAAAGATCAGACCCTGGAGCCGGTCGGTTGCCCTGACTACCTGGGGAGCAGTGGGAAGACAGTCTGGGACTTGGTGTCACCCTTATTCGGCAAGGGGTACCATCTTTATGTGGACAATTTCTACACAAGTGTGGCCCTCTTTAGGCATTTGTTTCTAGAACTGATTTGCGCCTGTGGCACCGCGCGAACTAGTCGCGTGGGCTTCCCCCAACGGCTTGTAACCACCCGTCTTGCAAGGGGGCAGAGGGCTGCCTTGTGTAACGAAGAACTGCTCGCAGTGAAATGGAGAGACAAGCGTGACGTTTACATGCTCTCCTCCATTCATGCAGACACGACAATCCAAATTGAGCGAGCAACCCGTGTCATTGAAAAGCCCCTCTGTGTCCACGACTATAATGCGCTCATGGGAGGGGTGGACTTCAATGACCAGATGTTGTCTCCGTATTTAGTTTCCCGCAGAACCAGACGCTGGTATAAGAAGGTGTCTGTATATTTGATTCAATTGGCGCTGTACAATAGTTTTGTTCTCTACAGTAAGGCTGGGAGAACAGGATCCTTCCTCAAATTCCAGGAAGAGATCATCGAGAACCTCCTTTACCCAGGAGGTTCCGTGGCCCCATCCACCAGTGTAGTTAGCCGTCTACACGAGCGACATTTCCCCAGTGTCGTTCCTGGTACCTCAACCCAACCGTCACCCCGAAAAAGATGTCGTGTCTGTAGCAGGAGTGGAATAAGGCGTGACACCCGCTATTTCTGTCCTGACTGTGCTGACCACCCTGCCCTATGCTATGGAGAGTGTTTCCGGAAGTACCACACACAGGTACACCTAGCATAGGGATCACATCTCACCAGGACAGGCACACAGGGCTATTAGGGCCCATTCACTCACAGCTGCTGCAAACCTCTCCTTTCACCTGGGATAAAGTGCATAACGTACTTCGCCACATCTTTGGGCGATTTGCGCTTTGCACATTGTCCCATGGGGAAGGAGAGGTTTGTTCTATAAAGGTAAAAAAAACGAAACAAAAAAAAAAATACCGGTAAGTAAAAAAGTTAAACGTTCAGTTAAAAAAGTTTAAAAAAAGTTTCTATGTTCTGTTCAACAGTTAATAAAGTTATTGCTTTGCGGCCTGGTTTTTTCTTTTTTGTTTTGTTTTTTTTACCTTTCAGGTGGACCAACCGATCGACTAGCTGCAGCACTGATGTGCATTCGGACAGAAGCATTGCGCTGCTGTCAGATTACACGCAAGTCGGTGTATGCGGCGCTGCAAGACGAGATTTCTCCTCTGCAGTAAAAGATACGTTTGCCGAGGCATATGAGCTGAGGAGGTGGCGGTGTTCATATACTTTGGCAAACACTTTGTATATATAAAAAAAAAAATCCCGGCAATGATTTATTCATCCACATCGATTGATGTGAATGGAGAAATCTGGTTTGCCAGGGCATACGAGCTGAAGTGGGTATGGATGTTGGGCGGAGCTCCTATGTCCTGGCAGACGCCTTTCCCCTCCTTTTTCTTTTTTTGGCAGAGATTTTTTCATCCACATTGATCGATGCGAATGAAGAAATCTTTGCCGTTCATTTTTTTCTTTCAGCCCAGAGGCTGAACGGAAAAAAAAAATCTCATTACCCGTATGCTCAATATAAGGAGAATAGCAGAAACTCCTAATGCTGGGCATACATGTAATGATTGCGGAGACCCTCAAATGCCAGGGCAGTACAAACACCCCACAAATAACACCATTTTGGAAAGAAGACACCCCAAGGTATTCGCTGAGGGGCATATTGAGTCCATGAAAGATTGAAATTTTTGTCCCAAGTTAGCGGAAAGGGAGACTTTTTGAGAACAAAATCAAAAAAATCAATTTCCGCTAACTTGTGCCAAAATTTTTTTTTTTCAATGAACTCGCCATGCCCCTCATTGAATACCTTGGGGTGTCTTCTTTCCAAAATGGGGTCACATGTGGGGTATTTATACTGCCCTGGCATTTTAGGGGCCCCAAAGCGTGAGAAGAAGTCTGGTATCCAAATGTCTAAAAATGCCCTCCTAAAAGGAATTTGGGCACCTTTGCCCACCTAGGCTGCAAAAAAGTGTCACACATGTGGTATCTCCGTATTCAGCAGAAGTTGGGGAATATGTTTTGGGGTGTCATTTTACATATACCCATGCTGGGTGAGATAAATATCTTGGTCAAATGCCAACTTTGTATAAAAAAATGGGAAAAGTTGTCTTTTGCCAAGATATTTCTCTCACCCAGCATGGGTATATGTAAAATGACACCCCAAAACACATTCCCCACCTTCTCCTGAGTACGGAGATACCAGATGTGTGACACTTTTTTGCAGCCTAGGTGGGCAAAGGGGCCCATATTCCAAAGAGCACCTTTCGGATTTCACAGGTCATTTTTTACTGAATTTGATTTCAAACTCCTTACCACACATTTGGGCCCCTAGAATGCCAGGGCAGTATAACTACCCCACAAGTGACCCCATTTTGGAAAGAAGAGACCCCAAGGTATTCGCTGATGGGCATAGTGAGTTCATGGAAGTTTTTATTTTTTGTCACAAGTTAGTGGAATATGAGACTTTGTATGAAAAAAAAATAAATAAAAAAAATCATCATTTTCTACTAACTTGTGACAAAAAATAAAAAATTCTAGGAACTCGCCATGCCCCTCACGGAATACCTTGGGGTGTCTTCTTTCCAAAATAGGGTCACTTGTGGGGTAGTTATACTGCCCTGGCATTTTAGGGGCCCAAATGTGTGGTAAGGAGTTTGAAATCAAATTCTGTAAAAAATGACCTGTGAAATCCGAAAGGTGCTCTTTGGAATATGGGCCCCTTTGCCCACCTAGGCTGCAAAAAAGTGTCACACATCTGGTATCTCCGTACTCAGGAGAAGTTGGGGAATGTGTTTTGGGGTGTCTTTTTACATATACCCATGCTGGGTGAGATAAATATCTTGGTCAAATGCCAACTTTGTATAAAAAAATGGGAAAAGTTGTCTTTTGCCAAGATATTTCTCTCACCCAGCATGGGTATATGTAAAATGACACCCCAAAACACATTCCCCACCTTCTCCTGAGTACGGAGATACCAGATGTCTGACACTTTTTTGCAGCCTAGGTGGGCAAAGGGGCCCATATTCCAAAGAGCACCTTTCGGATTTCACAGGTCATTTTTTACAGAATTTGATTTCAAACTCCTTACCACACATTTGGGCCCCTAGAATGCCAGGGCAGTATAACTACCCCACAAGTGACCCCATTTTGGAAAGAAGAGACCCCAAGGTATTCGCTGATGGGCATAGTGAGTTCATGGAAGTTTTTATTTTTTGTCACAAGTTAGTGGAATATGAGACTTTGTATGAAAAAAAATAAAATAAAAAAAATCATCATTTTCTACTAACTTGTGACAAAAAATAAAAAATTCTAGGAACTCGCCATGCCCCTCACGGAATACCTTGGGGTGTCTTCTTTCCAAAATGGGGTCACTTGTGGGGTAGTTATACTGCCCTGGCATTTTAGGGGCCCAAATGTGTGGTAAGGAGTTTGAAATCAAATTCTGTAAAAAATGACCTGTGAAATCCGAAAGGTGCTCTTTGGAATATGGGCCCCTTTGCCCACCTAGGCTGCAAAAAAGTGTCACACATCTGGTATCTCCGTACTCAGGAGAAGTTGGGGAATGTGTTTTGGGGTGTCTTTTTACATATACCCATGCTGGGTGAGATAAATATCTTGGTCAAATGCCAACTTTGTATAAAAAAATGGGAAAAGTTGTCTTTTGCCAAGATATTTCTCTCACCCAGCATGGGTATATGTAAAATGACACCCCAAAACACATTCCCCACCTTCTCCTGAGTACGGAGATACCAGATGTGTGACACTTTTTTGCAGCCTAGGTGGGCAAAGGGGCCCATATTCCAAAGAGCACCTTTCGGATTTCACAGGTCATTTTTTACAGAATTTGATTTCAAACTCCTTACCACACATTTGGGCCCCTAGAATGCCAGGGCAGTATAACTACCCCACAAGTGACCCCATTTTGGAAAGAAGAGACCCCAAGGTATTCGCTGATGGGCATAGTGAGTTCATGGAAGTTTTTATTTTTTGTCACAAGTTAGTGGAATATGAGACTTTGTATGAAAAAAAATAAAATAAAAAAAATCATCATTTTCTACTAACTTGTGACAAAAAATAAAAAATTCTAGGAACTCGCCATGCCCCTCACGGAATACCTTGGGGTGTCTTCTTTCCAAAATGGGGTCACTTGTGGGGTAGTTATACTGCCCTGGCATTTTAGGGGCCCAAATGTGTGGTAAGGAGTTTGAAATCAAATTCTGTAAAAAATGACCTGTGAAATCCGAAAGGTGCTCTTTGGAATATGGGCCCCTTTGCCCACCTAGGCTGCAAAAAAGTGTCACACATCTGGTATCTCCGTACTCAGGAGAAGTTGGGGAATGTGTTTTGGGGTGTCTTTTTACATATACCCATGCTGGGTGAGATAAATATCTTGGTCAAATGCCAACTTTGTATAAAAAAATGGGAAAAGTTGTCTTTTGCCAAGATATTTCTCTCACCCAGCATGGGTATATGTAAAATGACACCCCAAAACACATTCCCCAACTTCTCCTGAGTACGGAGATACCAGATGTGTGACACTTTTTTGCAGCCTAGGTGGGCAAAGGGGCCCATATTCCAAAGAGCACCTTTCGGATTTCACAGGTCATTTTTTACAGAATTTGATTTCAAACTCCTTACCACACATTTGGGCCCCTAGAATGCCAGGGCAGTATAACTACCCCACAAGTGACCCCATTTTGGAAAGAAGAGACCCCAAGGTATTCGCTGATGGGCATAGTGAGTTCATAGAACTTTTTATTTTTTGTCACAAGTTTGTAGAATATGAGACTTTGTAAGAAAAAAAAAAAAATCCTCATTTTCCGCTAACTTGTGACAAAAAATAAAAAGTTCTATGAACTCACTATGCCCATCAGTGAATACCTTAGGGTGTGTACTTTCCGAAATGGGGTCATTTGTGGGGTGTTTGTACTGTCTGGGCATTGTAGAACCTCAGGAAACATGACAGGTGCTCAGAAAGTCAGAGCTGCTTCAAAAAGCGGAAATTCACATTTTTGTACCATAGTTTGTAAACGCTATAACTTTTACCCAAACCATTTTTTTTTTTACCCAAACATTTTTTTTTTATCAAAGACATGTAGAACAATAAATTTAGAGCAAAATGTATATATGGATGTAGTTTTTTTTGCAAAATTTGACAACTGAAAGTGAAAAATGTCATTTTTTTGCAAAAAAATCGTTAAATTTCGATTAATAACAAAAAAAGTAAAAAATGTCAGCAGCAAAGAAATACCACCAAATGAAAGCTCTATTAGTGAGAAGAAAAGGAGGTAAAATTCATTTGGGTGGTAAGAAGTGTAAAAAGTGGCCCGGTCTTTTCAGGGTGTTTAAGCACTGGGGGCTGAAGTGGTTAAACACCCTGAAAGACCAGGCCACTTTTTACACTTCTGACCTACACTACTTTCACCGTTTATTGCTCGGTCATGCAACTTACCACCCAAATGAATTTTACCTCCTTTTCTTCTCACTAATAGAGCTTTCATTTGGTGGTATTTTATTGCTGCTGACATTTTTACTTTTTTTGTTATTAATCGAAATTTAACGATTTTTTTGCAAAAAAATGACATTTTTCACTTTCAGTTGTAAAATTTTGCAAAAAAAACGACATCCATATATAAATTTTGCTCTAAATTTATTGTTCTACATGTCTTTGATAAAAAAAAAATGTTTGGGTAAAAAAAATATGGTTTGGGTAAAAGTTATAGCGTTTACAAACTATGGTACAAAAATGTGAATTTCCGCTTTTTGAAGCAGCTCTGACTTTCTGAGCACCTGTCATGTTTCCTGAGGTTCTACAATGCCCAGACAGTACAAACACCCCACAAGTCACAAGTTAGCGGAAAATGATGATTTTTTTTTTTTTTTTCTTACAAAGTCTCATATTCCACTAACTTGTGACAAAAAATAAAAACTTCTATGAACTCACTATGCCCATCACGAAATACCTTGGGGTCTCTTCTTTCCAAAATGGGGTCACTTGTGGGGTGGTTATACTGCCCTGGCATTCTAGGGGCCCAAATGTGTGGTAAGGAGTTTGAAATCAAATTCTGTAAAAAATGACCTGTGAAATCCGAAAGGTGCTCTTTGGAATATGGGCCCCTTTGCCCACCTAGGCTGCAAAAAAGTGTCACACATCTGGTATCTCCGTACTCAGGAGAAGGTGGGGAATGTGTTTTGGGGTGTCATTTTATATATACCCATGCTGGGTGAGAGAAATATCTTGGTCAAATGCCATCTTTGTATAAAAAAAATGGGAAAAGTTGTCTTTTGCCAAGATATTTCTCTCACCCAGCATGGGTATATGTAAAATGACACCCCAAAACACATTCCCCAACTTCTCCTGAGTACGGAGATACCAGATGTGTGACACTTTTTTGCAGCCTAGGTGGGCAAAGGGGCCCATATTCCAAAGAGCACCTTTCGGATTTCACAGGTCATTTTTTAGAGAATTTGATTTCAAACTCCTTACCACACATTTGGGCCCCTAGAATGCCAGGGCAGTATAACTACCCCACAAGTGACCCCATTTTGGAAAGAAGACACCCCAAGGTATTCCGTGAGGGGCATGGCAAGTTCCTAGAATTTTTTATTTTTTGTCACAAGTTAGTGGAAAATGATGATTTTTTATTTTTATTTTTTTCATACAAAGTCTCATATTCCACTAACTTGTGACAAAAAATAAAAACTTCCATGAACTCACTATGCCCATCAGCGAATACCTTGGGGTCTCTTCTTTCCAAAATTGGGTCACTTGTGGGGTAGTTATACTGCCCTGGCATTCTATCAGTGGATCCGTAAAAATCATGCGGACGTCTGAATGGAGCTTTACAGGGGGGTGATCAATGACAGGGGGGTAATCAATGACAGGGGGGTGATCAGGGAGTCTATATGGGGTCAGGGGTGATCAGGGGCTAATAAGGGGTTAATAAGTGACGGGGGGGGGGTGTAGTGTAGTGTAGTGGTGCTTGGTGCTACTTTACTGAGCTACCTGTGTCCTCTGGTGGTCGATCCAAACAAAGGGGACCACCAGAGGACCAGGTAGCAGGTATATTAGACGCTGTTATCAAAACAGCGTCTAATATACCTGTTAGGGGTTAAAAAAAAACACATCTCCAGCCTGCCAGCGAACGATCGCCGCTGGCAGGCTGGAGATCCACTCTCTTACCTTCCGTTCCTGTGAGCGCGCGCGCCTGTGTGCGCGCGTTCACAGGAAATCTCGCGTCTGGCGAGAGGACGCGCCGGCACGTCCAGGAGGAATGAATCAACCACCTCCAGGACGCGTCTGTGCGTACAGCGGTCCGGAGGTGGTTAATTGATGCGCACCATCTCCTTTGATTCAATGCTTAAACTTAAACAAGTTGTACCACATTTGCACTTCAATAATTTGTCCCACATTTCTGCTCCATAACATTTTTACAGCCATTTTAGTGCTCAAAGTTCGGGTTCCCATTGACTACAATGGGGTTCGGGGTCAAGTTCGGGTTCCGAACTCGAACTTTTTTCCGAAGTTCGGTTGAACCCGAACATCCAGGTGTCCGCTCAACTCTACTGGCCAGCCTTCCAAATCAGAACAAGTCTGTCCTCCCTCTTCTGGTCTTCTTTATGGCCACCAGTCCATATCCCCAAGCAGTAGGGTGTCCTTGTCATCAACATCAGCTGCTTCTACTGCTCAGTCTCCTCATTGTCCTCCTCTCCATCATGAGACATCCATAATGGAATGTGTGGCCATGAGAAAACTACTCCTGACCAGCAATTAGATTATGTGCAAGCCGAACTCCCACCTGGCCAAGTTGCAGTTTTATTTGCCTGATGAAGTCGGCCAAATGTCCACGAAAGACATTGTGTTCTTTCTCAATGTTATTATTCTTAGTCCTCATCCACACGACCGTTCCGTTTTTTGCGGTCCACAAACCGCCCGTGTGCCTTCCACAATTTGCGGAACGGAACGGGCGGCCCATTGTAGAAATGCCTATTGTCCGCAAAACGGACAAGAATAGGACGTTATAATTTTTTTGCGGGGCTACGGATGCGGACAGCACATCTTTTCTGGCCCCATTGAAGTGAATGGGTCCGCATCTGAGCCGCAAAAACGGCGGCTTGGATGCGGACCAAAACAGCGGTAGTGTGCATGAGGCCTTACGCTGTCCACCTGTGCAGTAAAATATATTTTTTACTAGTGCCCTGTTCAACCTGGTTTTATCTCCAGCTATTGACCCCACATTTATAAAAGACTGCATCTCCACTGTACACTGCATCCATGTCCAGTCCTGTGTATTACACTGACCCCATGCATAGTCCTGTACATTACACCGCACCCTATGTATAGTCCATGTATAGTCTGTATATTACACCCCGAGGTGCAGTATAATATACAGGACTGTACATGGGGTGCAGTGTAATATGCAGGACTATACATGGGGTGCAGAGTAATATGCAGGACTATACATGGGGTTCAGTGTAATATACAGGACTGTACATGGGGTGCAGTGTAATATACAGGACTGTACATAGGGTGCAGTGTAATATACAGGACTATACATGGGGTGCAGTGTAATATGCTGGACTATACATTCAATATGGCTGCTCTCACTTCTTGTGATGTCATCATTAGAATGGCACGGTTATGCATGACCCCTCCCCCCTTCCTGGCTTTGCCTCTGACATGACCCCTTTACTTATGATGTCATAATGGGGGCATGATTCGCCTACTTATGACATAATAATCAGGGGGTGAAGTCTAATACTATAAATCAGGGTCACACCCTGACAGCAGTGTCAGTTTCTCTAGCTGGCTGTCACCATGGGGAAGTCTAGGAAGAGGAGGAGGTTAGTTCCAAACACCGTTCCTGTGGTGAATGCTGTAGAGAGTATGGATGTCGGCCCTCGCCAGTATCCGGATGATTAAGAGATGGAGTCTGTTCAGAGTGATCATGACAGGATGGATGTTGGCCCTAGTCAGTATCCTGATGATATAGAGATGGAGAAACTTCCAGGGACCACCACCAACATCAGGGCCTCTAACCCCTGGAAGAGAAAGCGGCCATCTTGTTCCATCTGCCGCCGGCTATAACATCTGCCGATAGGCCCTCCTAATAACATCTGCCCCTTGGCCACCTAAATAACATCTGATGCTTGGTTCCCACTTACCATCTGCAGCTTGGGGCCATTTACCATCTGCAGCTTGTGGCTCAATTACCATCTACCTCTTGGGCCCACTTTACCATCTACCCCTTGGGGCCCATTAACCATCTACAGATGGTTTTTACCATACAAACCATCTAAAATTCCAATAAAGATGAGCAGACAACCACCAGGTCCGGTAAGTTTGGCTGCTTTCCTCCGTCTTCTCCTTGTGTTTTTGTAAACAGTTTTTTTTTTTATTTGGATATTTTCTTTTCCAGGATCTGACTACAAAACATGAGGAACCTCTCGTGACACTATTCTGTCCCTGAAAATCTGCCAAAAGTTCGACCCACAACCTCAAGTTAGCGGACCTGAATCCAGCCAATCCTGGAGACGGAGCCACTGCCTCCTTTAAAGAGCTAGACAAAAAATGCACTGAAAAACTAAAATCGTTTATAATATATTTTTTTTTAAAGGAAAAAAATTGTGTTTTATTTCTCTTAATTATCAAATTCCACAAATTGTACTCAACCCCTTTTTCTATGGTTATTATAAGGGTATATTAAGTAAGTTCAGAGCTGGAGCCTGAAGGGGTGAGTTAGGCCCCTTTCACACGAGCGAGTATTCCGCGCGGATGCGATGCGGGAGGTGAACGCATTGCACCCGCACTGAATACCGACCCATTCATTTCTATGGGGCTGTGCACACGAGCGGTGATTTTCACGCATCACTTTTGCGTTGCGTGAAAATCGCAGCATGCTCCTCTTTGTGCGTTTTTCACGTAACGCAGGCCCCATAGAAATGAATAGGGTTGCGTGAAAATCGCAAGCATCCGGAAGCAAGTGGGGATGCGGTGCGATTTTCACGCACGGTTGCTAGGAGACCCGATCATTATTATTTTCCCTTATAACATGGTTATAAGGGAAAATAATAGCATTCTGAATACAGAATGCATAGTAAAACAGCGCTGGAGGGGTTAAAAAAAATAAAAAATCATTTAACTCACCTTAATCCACTTGATCGCGTAGCCCGGCATCTCCGTCTGTCTCTTTTACTGAATAGGACCTGTGGTGAGCATTAATTATAGTTCAAGGACCTGTGATGACGTCACTCCGGCCATCACATGGTACGTCACATGTTCTTTTACCATGGTGAATCACCATGGTAAAAGATCATGTGACATACCATGTGATGACCGGAGTGACGTCATCACAGGTCCTTGAACTATAAGTAATGCTCACCACAGGTCCTATTCAGTAAAAGAGACAGAAGGAGATGCCGGGCTACGCGATCAAGTGGATTAAGGTGAGTTAAATGATTTTTTTAACCCCTCCAGCGCTGTTTTACTATGCATTCTGTATTCAGAATGCTATTATTTTCCCTTATAACCATGTTATAAGGGAAAATAATACAATCCACAGAACACCGATCCCAAGCCCGAACTTCTGTGAAGAAGTTCGGGTTTGGGTACCAAACACGCACGATTTTTCTCACGCGAGTGCAAAACGCATTACAATGTTTTGCACTCGTGCGGAAAAATCGCTTTTTCAAAAGCGTAATATTTGAAGTCACACATTTTTGCATAACATATGCGTTCTGCATAGTTTGTGACTTTTAATACGCCAGAAAAGTCTGAAAATAAATTCCTCCAAGTAATTCTTCATCCACTACAGACTATACATGGAGTGCAGTGTAATATGCAGGACTAAACATGGGGTGCAGTATAATATACAGGACTATACATGGAGTGCAGTGTAATATGCAGGACTAAACATAGGGTGCAGTATAATATACAGGACTATACATGGGGTGCAGAGTAATATGCAGGACTATACATGGGGTTCAGTGTAATATGCAGGACTATACATGGGGTGCAGTGTAATATGCTGGACTATACATGGGGTGCAGTGTAATATATAGGACTATACATAGGGTGCAGTATAATGTATAGGACTATATATTGTGAGCAGTGTAATATACAGGACTATACATGGGGTGCAGTGTAATATACAGGACTATACATGGGGTGCAGTGTAATATGCTGGACTATACATTCAATATGGCTGCTCTCATGCTAAGACACCATTTGTGATGTCATAATTAGAATCCTGGCATGATAACGCTTCTTTTTTTCCTTAGAAAAACTATTTGTGAAGTCATCGGTTAGAGAATCTGAGTGTGTCATAATCAAAAACACCAAAAAGAACAGCACAGGGGTTGCCAATAAATGAACCTTTATGTAAAGTGCTAGTGGTAATTATCAACAGTACAAAAGTGTAACAAAAATATGCACATTCTAAAATGTAAGCACAATTTAGTGCAGCATAAAGAAAGTGAAGTATTTAAGAAAGCCTGTCAGTACAGCAGAGAAAAAGAGAGAAAGCAGAGTTATTGAGTTTGCCTGCCAGTTTATGCCAAAGCCTGCTGGAACCAAGACAAAGGTCTGGCCTCAAGTTATTTTTCCTTCATCCCTCAATTATTCTCCCTTTATTTTGCTTCAGAGCCAAAGCCTGGGGTCCAGCACTATCCAGGTAGGATCACTGTCAGGGCCAGCACCAGGTTCATGTGGGCCCTTGGGCGATAAATCTCAGTGGGCCCCATTGTGGCATTTGTCAGATGTCACCACGGCATCAGAGAGTGTTAAAAAACGGAAGCGTGGGCTTCTTACTCAGACGCGCCTTTCCCCAGCGGAGATCGGGGAAAGCACCCTGTTCTAAAAATGAGCCGCAGCCTGTACTAGGCTTCCAGGCTCATTATTAGTATGTCCCAGTTCAGGTCACTAGGTGGCAGCACTGAACTGTGATATAGTGATTTCTATACAGAATAATGGAGCAATTTCCATTCTGTATAAGTTGCAATCTGATGAAAAATTATAAAATAAAAAGTTTTTTAAATAAAAAAAAAGGAAAAAGTAAAATCAAAATTGAATATATATATACAAACTATTATGGGAAGCTCACCAGAATAGAGCACGGCCGGCTACCATCCCATAGCTAATCGTATATAACAAATAAGAAATGGCCACCTCACAAGAAGTAAAATAAAACTTATTTATTCCTAACTTGTAAAATCACGCCTATAATTGACCAATCATACATATGAATAGTACACTAAAAGATAATTACATAAGTATACACATATAGCAATATAAAAGTAATATAAATGTAAAATATTGGTGTGCCTACAATTGTAATGACCGGCGTCACACACAGGGAGGGAAAAGGGAAAGCCCTGCCCAAGGGAGAGGGAAAGGTGGTGACCCCTAACTCACCTTGCGGCTGGCACCTGACTGCCCTGACGTCCCTAGACGGGTTCCTCACCCGTGCGGCGATCACGTGCCTAAACCCTGGCTTTCCCTAAAATGAGCCCTAGATAGTGAACGGGCCGGTGGGATCGCTAGTCCGCACCACTGTCTTTAAGAGGGAAACACCAGGGAGAGGACAGACAAAACAGACAAACACATACACCCAGGTGGGCGACCACAATAGACCACAAAGGTCCAACAGGGATCCGGAGGGTAACGTTCTGGACCAACTACCAGAGAACGCAGCAACACAGCTCCAGAGGGTCAGAATAGATGTCCAGGCAGGAAGTTCTATCTCTGGCAACCAGAGAAGTGTGAGAGGGGAATATAAGGAGGTTGGGAGTGCTGGACAAGGAACAGCTGAGGAGAAGGAGCTACGGATCCCTGAGTGAGCCAAAAGGGTTTGCAAAGCAAACCCAGAAAGCTACCATAAGGAAACAGCCCTATCTTACATAGAGCGCGCAGCCAACCGCTGCGACTTCCTGACCCCGGGTATAACGGAGTCAGGCGTGGCTCTTGACACCCTCGTGACAACAATAGTCACGGTCCCTCTTTTATACATAATTTTTTACCACTGAGGAAGAAACCCATGCGATTTTGAAACGCGTCTGCTTATAAGGATGACTGCATCCCTATAAAAACCTGTGATATACCCTCAGAATATCAAATCCCAGATTACTACAAAGAAGATTTGGCGATTGGAAAGTTAAAGTATGCATGCGCGAAGTTTCACTATCGGAGAGAAACAACTCGTGGGGCCGTGAGCGTCCAGAAACTCGTACTGCGCAGGCGCGCAGTGTCGCCATCAGCCGGAGATTATCTGAGGAGCTGCCGATGTACAGCTTTAATACGAGCAGGCGTCACTCCGCAGATAACCCCAAACATCTGGTAAGAAGGAAAGGAAAGCTATCCAGTACACTACACCACATGTAAGACGGCTAAGTGGACGCACACTTAAGTGGATTTGTGTTATGTGATATCAAATACGTTTGTGCGCAAATATACTGGACACTTACCTAAGCTCCATAGAACTTTTTATTTCACAGTTGGGATTATATCAACACAGGAAATTACAACGAAATTTATAAAGGATTGCAGTCATAATATGAAATTGTAAGCTACGAGAGCTCCGCAGCTTATTATAAAGGAGGGACCGTGACCATTGTAGGCACACCGATATTTTACATTTATATTACTTTTATATTGCTATATGTGTATACTTATGTCATTATCTTTTAGTGTACTATTCATATGTACGATTGGTCAATTATAGGCGTGATTTTACAAGTTAGGAATAAATAAGTTTTATTTTACTTCTTGTGAGCTGGCCATTTCTTATTTGTTAAAAAAAATCATTACATTATGGACATCGTCGCATGCGAAAACACCCATGCTATTAAAATATTTTTAAGCCCATATGGAGAAGGATGTAATAGAAAAAAAAAATGAAAAAAAAAAGGCTGAATTGACGTTTTTTCATCACTTTATCTCCCAAGAAAATTGAATAAAAAGTGATCGAGTCATACACACCCCAAAATGGTATTGTCAAAAAAAGACAGATTTCCCTCAAATGAGCTCCCACACATCTCAGTAGACATAACTATAAAAAAAAGTTATGGGGGTCACCGGGGAGCAGGGGCTCTATTAGGGTTGCCACCTTTCCCAACAAAAAATAATAGTTACACAAATTAAAAAGGGTGGTGTGTCTATTTAAAGGGAACCTGTCACCAGGATTTTGGGTCTAGAGCTGAGGACATGGGTTGCTAGATGGCCGCTAGCACATCTGCAATATCCAGTCCCCATAGCTCTGTGCGCTTTTATTGTGTTAAAAAAACGATGGGATACATATGCAAATGAACCTGAGATGAGTCCTGTCCCTGAGATGAGTCTAGGGTGAAGCAGCCCAGCACCGCCCCACATCCTCAGAATTTCCTCCTTGCTCCCCGACGTCAGAAAGCTAGAGCGCCGTAATCTCACGATGCGCGAGCTAGCACATGCGCAGTGTCGTCATAGTGTTCCTTCCCTGTGCTGGCATCAGCCTCAGGGAACGAACTGCGCATGTGCTAGCTCGCGCATCGCAAGATTACGGCAGCCCACTGCTTTGGCACAGGGATCAGGTAATATATGCATGTAGCTGTAATGGGTCCCAACATTGGAGTTTACTAGTGGGGTATCCCAGTCCAACACTGATTCTGAATCTGTTTTGTGGTCTGCAAATCGTGGATCTGCAAAATACAGATTCCATCTGTGCGGCGTCCGCATTTGTTGCCGACTCCTCGAGTGATGCACATTTTGTGCCAAAGTATAGGACCATATCTATCCTTTGCGGAACAGGCGGACTGATGTGGGCAGGACACAGACAGCATCCGTGTGCCGCCTGCATCCATATGTCTGTTCCGGAAAAGAGAGACCATGTTCTATTCTTGGCTGCAAATCTGGACCACATACCCACTGAAGTCAATAGGGGTCATTTATTAAGGGACTTGTGGCTATTTTAGTTGAATAAATAGTCGCAAGACCCTTTCTTAATTGGCCGTACAATATTTAGTCACATGGCCGGATTCACGCTGTATTCGTCAGTTGAGCGGGACAAGGGTTATGCCAGGACTGCAGCCCTGGTAAATTAAAAGTTTAATATTGTCTGGAGTCGTTTTTTTACCAGGCGCAAAGACTGCCATAGATACGTCTAATTGAGGCGCACACCTTGTCAAATATTAGACAAATCTTATGGCAGTGCAAGGAGGAAAGTAAAACCAGCATTAAAAAAATGGTCTTAGCATATGTGCCCCAATGGATCTGCAACAAATGTGGACGTCACACAGACGGTATCCGTATTTTGCGGATAGGCGTTTTGGGGATCGTAAAATACGTAAGGTCCTGTGAATGTACTCTTAGACTGCTGTGACAATGGATTGGGGAAGCAGCCATTTTGAAGCAGTTCTGAAGAAGCAGTCAATGGTATCTAATCAGTGTTACGGTTCCTTCACATGTGGCAGGTCCATCTTGCAGAAATCTATGGGGGAGATTTACCAAGACCAGCACTTTCTACACTGGTCTTGATATCCCCTGCGCTGCCAGAGAATGCGCCTGAAATATGACGATGCGCACACCTCATCATAAGTTAGGCGCATTCTCCGGCAGTCCGTGCACCTTACCAGAAATCTTAGCTCAGAGCTGCCGCAGGTTTCTGGCTTCACTTGTGCCAGAAAACTGTCGTAATAAATTTGTCGGAGCGGCTGACCACGTCCCTTCTCACTCTTGCCTTTAGGGAAAGTGGCGAGGGCGGCATAAAATGAAAAGGATGCAACAATCTTTTGAAAAGTTGCAGTCAAAAAGTCGCAAACAGGATGAAACTTTTTAATGCCACTTTTCCGGCACAAGGAAGGTGATAAAAAAAAAACCTCATGTGCTTCCCGTGATAAACATCTCCATTCAGATGAATGGAACTGATTTTCACTCGCAAAAATGTTCTGCCTTGTGTGAAGGAACTCTTGTCGTTGAAGCTTCCACTTTCTCTTTATAAAGAGGTTCGGGGGCAGCTAAGGTAGGCATTATTAGTATTAATGTAATATGTACATTATTATGGACACAGTGCGAGGCTTTGTGTTTTATGTGTCATGAAACTGCTTACTGGCTTCATATATTTATATGTTTCTACAAAGAAAAAAATAAGGGGTTGGGTCAGCACAACCTGCCTGTAGGTGCAGATAGCTATGGCGAAATACATATACAAACGGAAAATGCAAATGTGATCGCACACTACATCCAGCACTCTGCCCTCCATGCTGGATGAGACATTGGTTTATATTTTGGCCAAAGCATAGTAAGCCACTCACCGCGTCAAGGCTGTCTCATGAGTGGTCCCTAACTCTTGTTCCTACCTGTTCATGGGCCATGACAGCCACATAAAATCCAGGGAATGCAGGTCAGCATGCAAGCCAAGTACACTTTGCTGGATGTAGTGTGCGATCACATTTGCATTTTCCGTTTGTATATGTATTTCGCCATAGCGATCTGCACCTACAGGCAGGTTGTGCTGACCCAACCCCTTATTTTTTTCTTTGTAGTATATATTGGAGGCGTGGCGATCTCCTTGGAGTCATTGCACACCTGACCAGTTAATCTGTCCTTGAGGCTGGTTTTAAAGTCAGTATAAAACTGAGTCTGCTTGTATAGAACCTACCATTAGCCATTTGGCTCCAGGAGAAGTATATGGTGGGTTCAGCATGCATGTTGGTACTTGCATCCCTGGATCCGATGAAAGCTGTAATGGCACCGGACGGGGTTACAAGCAAAGTGTACTTGGCTTGCATGCTGACCTGCATTCCCTGGATTTTATGTGGCCGTCATGGCCCATGAACAGGTAGGAACAAGAGTTAGGGACCACTCATGAGACAGCCTTGACGCGGTGAGTGGCTTACTATGCTTTGGCCAAAATATAAACCAATGTCTCATCCAGCATGGAGGGCAGAGTGCTGGATGTAGTGTGCGATCACATTTGCATTTTCCATTTATATGTTTCTGTAGCATGTACATTATCTCACATTCGTATTGCATGCAGTTAGTGCGGTCGTCATACCCTCTAATTGCCACCAGAGGGCAGCCTTTCTTGTACAGGTACTTATACATATCATGTCAGTTACCATTCTACTTAAATGTATAAAATGAATTATGTTTTTATTCATCCTCAGAGAATATTTTTGTGAATTGTTCTTATTTGAGAACTGTGATGTGAACACATCTGTCACTTTTGTTATTGCCATAATGTGGTGTGTGCTTTATGTGTTATGGAAGTGATGCTGGAAACAACAATTTCACAACATAATTTTATTGTAATAATTCTTTCCTTTACTTAGTGGGAAATTTCAGAGGATACAGAGGCAGGACTGTAGGAATTTTGAGATATCCACTGCTGCACAGGTTATTTTTTACAGATAAAGGGCTCATTCAGATGGCCATAGAGTTTTGCGGTCCGCAAAACATGGATACCGGCCGTGTGCTTTCCACAATTTGTGGACCGCACATGGCCGGCATTATGATAGAAATGCCAATTCTTGTCCACAATTGCGGACAAGAATAGGGCGCCTCTACCTTTTTTGCGAGGCTGCAGAATAGAACTGTCCGCATCTTTTGCGGTCCCATTGAAATGAATACGGTCGTCCAAATGAGCCCAAAGATTGTAAATGAGCAGCGGTCACATGACACTTTGCCTGCTGATCCCACTGATTGTGACAATACCTACTGTTTGAAGACAGTGGAGAAACCAACAGCTAGACAGGCTGAAATTTTTATATCTATAGTTATTTTTTGCCTATCTGCAGGATACATGATAGATGGTTGATTGCTCTGGGTCCAGCTACTGGGAGTCCAACAGTTTGAGAACGGGGGTCCATGAGTCCCATGCATGAATGGAGTGGTAGTACTTATGTGTGACAATCATGAATCAGTTGAGGCACTTGAGGACTTCCGTTCTTGTCATTGGTGTCCATTGGCTGATGCCAAACCGTTTGGCCTTACACAAAATTTTTCAGGTCAAATAATTTGTCATATAGAGACCACTTGTGTTCACTGATGCCCGAGGAAATCAATAAACATGAGCGAATTTCGAAAAAATTCGATTCGGCCGGTTCGCCTAATTTTCCTAAAAAATTTGCTTTGATTCGTATATATTTGCAACGAATCGCGATAAAAAACGGCTATTTCCCGGCTGCATAGAGCCTTTATATGGGTGTAGAACACTGTGCCTTGCAGTAACACGCATAGGGAGTGTGCTCGGGTAGTGAAATAATACTGTCAGTCAGTATGACATGCAGATGACAGGCGTCGCTTTTAGAATCGCAGCACACTTCACTTATATGGGCAGTCACGGGGCCAAAACTGACCAAATAACTCAAGTAATAACTCAGCCTTACAGGTCCATGTTAGCCCCAAGAAGAAGCGCACTCCTTTTACACCCTCGTCAGCTGATTCTACATAGATGTCTACAGAACCTGTTCTATTAAACGCTTATACAAGTAGAGCCCCCCAACAGGGTGTCAGCAGTAAGTTTGTGTTGAAGTCAATGATTATTTTGCCCTTCGTCTAATCCGTCAGAACAATAACCCACAAAAAACTGATCTTGTCTGGGGAGCATACGCCTTCACTCGGTCAGCATTTGCTCAGTAATCCATAATTATTGGTAATGCCAAACAGGAGTGGATCTAAAACAGAGATGATACGTGAAGGTAATATTTGCATGTCTTCTGTGATTTGTACCCACTCCTGCTTTTGGCTACCAAATCATAAGATAATTCTGATGGGACCATACATGCCTTACAGATGCTACACAGACAGAATCCGTTGTGCGTCTCATTTTTCCTTCCTTCTGACCAATCAGAAGAAAGGTCAAATATATGGACAATAGCGACCCCATCATAGAGTGGGGAGGGTGGTAACAGCATGAGAAGTCCACAGAGTGGCCCTATGAAATAGTGGTGAGGTGGAAGCAGCATGAGGAGACCACCAAGTAGCACAATGACAGGGTCTGGAGGTGGCTGCAGCATCAGGAGGCCACAGAGTGGCACAATGACAAAGTGTGGAGGTGACAGCAGCAGTATGATTAGGCCACAGAGTGGCACAATGATATAGTGTGGAGATGGCAGCATAAGGAGGCCACACAGTGGCAAGGTGACATAGTGTGGAGATGGCAGCAACAGCAGCAGCATGATACCACAGAGTGACATAGTGACAAAGTGTGGACATGGCAGCAACAGGAGGCCACAGAGTGGCAAGGTGACTGTCACGGGTGAAGTTGCAGATAGCTGGAACTTATAAATAAACGACCGACTGGCCCGATCCCAAACTAAGGAGCATATAGGTGAGCCCTTTAAAACCCTAAGAGCTCTCCCTGACTACTATGCACATGCAAGGGTCTCAATGGTAGACGATTGCATGCCCACGTATCTAAGACTGTGTGACACCTGAAAACCCTATAATAGTGTAACAGTACGCTGGATTGCGCTCCAGAGTGGAACGCAACCGCCGCCTATAATGATACGCTGGCTTGCGCTCCAGCGTGGAACGCAGCGGCCGCCGGGACGTCTTGTGGCTCCGCCCACTCACCGTCCGGCCGATAAATAGGAGACAGGAGCTGTACAGGGTGTTCCACTAATGGAGTGCGCACCCTGCCAGCTCCATTGAACCAGAGGACTCTGTCCCTATATCCGGACCGGAACCCTAATAACGCCGTGGAGGACTTCCGGCCTTTTGCCACTGGCTCCCTCACTGCTGGCTCCCTTGCCAGGGACAACTAACCGCAAGTATATGCCTGTTAACTGGCTTGTCTACTAATCTGGAAATCACAGTGGAGAGGTCTCCTGGTGGTGAGAGTCGGTATTGCTGAACTAACCTTGAACTGAGGACATGCTATATACTAACCCGTAACCCCTACAGGATTGGGAGATCTTCCTCCCCATCAGTAATTCATATTAGTTGGATAGCGGTAAATGATTTTGCTACCCCAAACTCTCCGCTTAAGACTGAGAGAGCCGCCTGGGGTTCATACTGAGTAACCGCGAATCTCACAGCCAACACTAGGGTGATGGGGTAATAGTGGATGTCCATTGCCTCCGCAGTTGAGATCCTAACTGATCAACTTGGTGCGTTACAAATAGTGAGGGGACACGACCACCGGCTCCCTGCACTTAATACGGACGGAGTCAGGGTCACCTAGAATCAAGCCAGCAAGGAAACACAATAAAGGAAAAGACTTATCTGAGCAAACAGCAGCAGCAGCCTCCAGCAGTGAACACTTCATCCAGGAAGTAGTATAAACCGCAAAGTGAGGCAGTATGGGAGGGAATATAAAGTAAGACGATTAGTCTAAATAAGTGACACCTGGCAGAAGGAAAGGAGATGACAAAGTGAAACCAAAACAAAGAACATCATACAAGAGGTAGAGAAGAACGTCTGTCAGACCTTCTCACAGAACTGGCGGTGACAGTGACATAGTGTGGAGATGGCAGCAACAGGAGCAGCATGATACCACAGAGTGACATGGTGACATAGTGTGGAAATGGCATCAACAGCAGCAGCAGCAGCAGCATGATACCACAGAATGGCAAGGTGACATAGTGTGGACATGGCAGCATCAGGAGGCCACAAAGTGGAAAGGTGACATAGTGTGGAAATGGCAGCAACAGCAGCAGCAGCATGATACCACAGAGTGGCATGGTGACATAGTGTAGAGATGGCAGCATCAGGAGGCCACAGAGTGGCATGGTGACATAGTGTGGACATGGCAGCAACAACAGCAGCAGCAGCATGATTCCACATAGTGGCACGGTGACATAGTGTGGAGATGGATGATCTAATCTGATGCATCAGGCATTGGTGGAAATCCTGGCAGATCCACGCCTGATTCATCTTGACAAAAGTAAGTCTCTACACATATACAAATATGACAATAAACGCTTTTAGCGCAAATAATACCAAATGTGAACTGCGTCTATTTTTCTCGTATTGTAGTGAAATATGACACTAAACGCTTTTAGGGCAAATGACAGCAAATATGAACTTAGTCTATTTTTCTCTTTTTCTCTAGAAATATGGCAATAAAAGCTTTTTGCGCAAATAACACCAAATGTGAACTGCTTTTTTTCTCGTATTGTAGTGAAATACGACAAAAAACGCTTTTAGCGCAAATAACAGCAAATCTATTTTTTTCTAGAAATATGGCAATAAACGCTTTTAGCGCAAATAACACCAAATGTGAACTGCTTTTTTTCTCGTATTGTAGTGAAATACGACAAGAAACGCTTTTAGCGCAAATAACAGCAAATCTATTTTTTTCTAGAAATATGGCAATAAACGCTTTTAGCGCAAATAACACCAAATGTGAACTGCGTCTATTTTTCTCGGATTGTAGTGAAATATGACAATAAACACTTTTAGCGCAAATAACACCAAATGTGAACTGCGTCTATTTTTCTCGTATTGTAGTGAAATATGACAAGAACCGCATTTAGCACAAATAACAGCTGTGGGGATTCGATCTGGTAGACAGGGTGTGTGCACGCAGTACAGAGGCAAATTACCAGTTCTTAAATCAAACTTCCGTGTTTATTCACACATAAAGCAAAAACAAAACGTCACTTTGCAGTCTTGGTGTTAGTTCACACACAATGGAAAGTCCACATAGCAACAATCACCTTGTTGGCAGTTCTGCCTCCAGCAGTCCATAGCAGGGGGCAGGGGCCAGTTTCCCTTACAGACGGGTCACAGCCCACCAGCACGACACAAGTGTCACGGGGCGCCAAAGGTGCACTCGGTCTCCCATCAGCCGCAGACCTGCTGCTTAGCTTCGGGAGCGAGGATCTGTGTTTGGCCTCGTTCCCAGGGCGGCTTTGCTAGCTGGGAGGCTCCCTGCTCCTAGGTCTGCCTTGAGCGCCGAGCTGATCACTCGGTGCTCGACTTGTCTGTCTGTCGGTCATGTGACGCTGGCCACGTCACATGACCCTCAGACCCCACTATAAATACAGGCAGCCTGCTGGCTACAGGTTGCCTATTAATTCTAGGTTCCTGGCTATTTGTTGGACTACTGATTACTCACCTGATCCTGTTCCCTGACGATCCTTTGCCTGCTCCTCCTGTACTGCGCATCCCTCCTGGTATTGTGACCTCGGCTTCCACCTGACTACTCTTTGTGGACTCCTCTGGTACTTCTCTACTCTCCTGGTATTTGACCCCGGCTTCTCCTGACCATTCTTTGCTTAACCCGGTCCGTTCACATTCCGTTATTTGTCTTGTCTGTCTTCCCAGCACGTATCCTAAGTTAGGGACTGCCGTCTAGTTGTCCCCTGTCATTAGGACTTGTGAGGCAAGTAGGCAAGGCCAGGGGTGAGGGTGGAGCGCAGTGGTCACTATCCTCCCCCCTGTGTGTAGTGTACGTGACCGTCACAACAAGCCTCAGATCCCAGCACACACACCTGCTGAGCTCCACTGTCAGACTGAGGTAATCCTCCTCACCTGGCAGTGCTGACTGGTTTTTAGGCCTGGAAAAACCCGGCCTGGAACATGGGGAGTAGTCACCCACCCAGCACTTTGACTACTCCCAGTAAGAGCCGTCCTGGATCAGCTATACAGCCATACTAAGTATTAGGGTGTCCAACAGCAACTGCTGCTGATTAGTGTTGATCGAGCACTGTAGTGCTCGGGGGCTCAGGCCAAACACATATAATGGAAGTCAATGGGAGAACCCGAGCCTTAAACCAGGTACCCCCTGCTCTGAAGAGGGGAGGGTGCCTGGTTCATAGGAAAATGTCAGAAATTGATGGAAACACCACCAAAATGGTTCTGGAACAGCATGGGGAGGATGTCTGGATGCATCTTGTACTTGCAGGTCGCTGCTGGGAACAATGTTGTCTGAATAGTATGCCACGTTTACAGGGAAGAGGTAGTCTGATACAACCTGTATATCACTTAATAGAGGGCCTCATTCACATTGTGGTGCAATAGTTCAGGTAGTGGGACTCCTACACTCATAAAGCTTATGCACTAAGTGAAAGGGCTGCCAAAAATTACAAGGAATCGGCACTCCAATACACCCGTTGTTACACATAAAGGAGGGCATCATACACACCCTTGAAAAATTATGATTGATGGCCTGCTGATCTGACTATCTAAAACATTAGGGGCGAGGGCCTGCTGCCGCATTGGTGACTCTAGATAACCTCTGGACGATTGCACGTCCCCTTGACTGCGACGAACCATTCGAAAGTCTGCCCTATCAACTTTTGATGTTCTTTTCTGCGCCTACCATTGTGATCACGGGTAACGGGGAATCAGGGTTTGATGCCAGAGAGGGAGACTGAGAAACGGCTACCACATCCAAGGGAGGTCAATGGCTGAAATCTGATTGGCTGTTGTTTCCTTGCCCATTTTTTTCCCTAATTGTGAACCACCCAGAGAGGGTCGGTCAAGTTATTAAAGCACAAGCATCCACGGAAGGCAGCAGTCGCGTGGCAATTACCCACTCCCAACTCGGGGAAGTAGTGACGATAAATAAAAATACAGCACTCTTAAGAGGCCCTGTTATTCGAATGAGTACACTTTCTGTTAATGAGGATCTTATGGAGGGCAATTCTGGTGCCAGCAGCTAACTTGCTCCCAGCGTCCGCAACGTTCACCCAGTGTGCCATCATTGTGAGGATTGTGTTGACCAGACTCTTGGCTACTGAGACTTGACTTGTAGGTGAGGGCCTGCTGCCGCTTTGTTGACTCTAGATAACTTCTAGGCAATCGCACGTCCCCGTGACGGCGACGATCTATTTGGATGTCTGCCCTATCAACTTTGGAGCAAATTTTTAACAAGGACCTTCTGGTATAGCACCGTTTTGCTTGTCCTCTCCACCAGAGGAATGAGAGATGAGAAGTTCTCTGTAGCGGGGGTCGAGAAGGGTGAACAACCAGTAATCCGTGTTGTAAAATGCGTATAGCGCGCGGGTCGTGGGAAAGGCAGCTTAACATATAGTCAACCATGTGTGCCAGAGTACCAACAGGCAAGACTTTGCTGTCATCATCAGAAGGTGAGCTGACCCTGTAAAAGATTGTAGGTGAGGGCCTGCAGGTGAGATGACCCTGTAAAACAATATATGCGAGGGCCTGCAGTTGAGCTGACCCTGTAAAACATTATATGCGAGGGCCTGCAGGTGAGCTGACCCTGTAAAACATTATATGCGAGGGCCTGCAGTTGAGCTGACCCTGTAAAACATTATATGCGAGGGCCTGCTGGTGAAGTGACCCTGTAAAACATTTCATGCGAGGGCCTGCAGGTGAGCTGACCCTATAAAAAATTATATGCGAGGGCCTGCAGGTGAGCTGACGCTGTAAAAAATAATATGCGAGGGCATTATATGCGACGAATAAGCATGTTAATATGATGGAAAAGGAGGATGAGAGAAGGAAGATTTAACCATATACCCTGGAAGGGGTGCATGGGAATACAGTGTATTGAGTACATTAAACAACACATTTAAAGTGCCTTTGTTCATCCGCTTTCCTCTGGTGGAGTCGACACCAGTTGACAGGCAGATACACTTATCTGTTATGATGCCACCAGCAGCACTAAATACTCGCTCAGAGAAAACGCTGGCGGCAGGGCAGGCCAGCACCTCCAAGGCGTAGAGGGATCACTGAGGATGCTGACACAATCTGCTATGTACTCCTTCACCATCTTCCAAAACATTTCCCTCCTTGTGACACTAGGCCGCGCATCAGGGTGAGGGTGCTGGCGGGCTGTCATGAAACTGTCCCAGGCCTTGGAGAGTATTGCCCTGCCTCTGTTGGAACTGCTGTGTGTTCCCTCCTCGTCTCCCCTCCTCGGTTGGCCAAGGAAGTACGGACTCTGCCGCCAGCGTTGTCAAATGCAATATTTTATGTTATATCAGCGATACAGAAACCTCACCACCAAGAATTATCCATATTGTGGAGGAATTTGGTTGTATGTCAGGTCTAGAGATTAATTGGACTAAAACCGTCCTCCTTCCATTGGATAGTTTATATATGCCAGTAGAGATGGGGATATAAGTTTTGAGTACATCTGAATTATTCAGGTATATGAGCATTGAGGTATCATCTTCTAGAATACATGACTGTACTCGCCTTAATTTGATGCCTTTAATCTCTAAACTGAGAGGGAAAATATCTACCTGGCTAAAGTTACCATTATCGCAAGCGGAGAGAACAGCACTTATAAAGATGGTGGTTTTGCCACAATTTTTATGTTTTACGAGCCAGTCCGCTGTAGGTTGAGGATCATTTATTTACACTTATTGAGAAGCTTCTGAATGAACTGAGGTACTAGTCGTGACCGAAGCCGAGTTCGGCTTCAAGTTTTGAAGTGGTTTTCCACATTAAAAATCAACTACCAAAGTTATTCAACGAAGTAATACGCGACTTACTTCGGCTCATTGGAGCCCATACACTCTAATACTGTACGGAGATGAATCTCCGTACAGTATTATTCCGAAGTTTTGAACGAAGCAACTTTGGATGAAGCATCCGAAGCTCGCTTCGCTCAACACTACTCACTATCTAAGTATGAGAAATTTTTAGACACTAGAGAAGAAGAACCACAATAAATGGAGCAATTTCTGGTCCGATTGGGTTCCTAATGACTCGTTTATTTTTTTATTTTATCTCAAGTAGAACAGTCCTTGGGTAAGGGAGGTGGGAAGGCATTGGAAGGTAATAATAGAAAATAAAGATACTGCCTTATAATTGTAACGTTTTATACATTTTTTAATAAAGACCACCATCTTTATTATCTCAGTGTGGCATGGGTCCTACCACTAGACTACCTATGGTGTGTGAACACGGTCTGAATGGTGCTAAGATCTAACTCACAGCCAAGTTTTACATACAGTACAGACCAAAAGTTTGGACACACCTTCTCATTCAAAGATTTTTCTTTATTTTCATGACTATGAAGGCATCAAAACTATGAATTAACACATGTGGAATTATATACATAACAAAAGTGTGAAACAACTGAAAATATGTCATATTCTAGGTTCTTCAAAGTACCCACCTTTTGCTTTGATTACTGCTTTGCAAACTCTTGGCATTCTCTTGATGAGCTTCAAGAGGTAGTCCCCTGAAATGATCTTCCAACAGTCTTGAAGGAGTTCCCAGAGATGCTTAGCACTTGTTGGCCCTTTTGCCTTTACTCTGCGATCCAGCTCACCCCAAACCATCTCGATTGGGTTCAGGTCCGGTGACTGTGGAGGCCAGGTCATCTGGCGCAGCACCCCATCACTCTCCTTCATGGTCAAATAGCCCTTACTTTCAAAGTTTTCCCAATTTTTCGGCTGACTGACTGACCTTCATTTCTTAAAGTAATGATGGCCACTCATTTTTCTTTACTTAGCTGCTTTTTTCTTGCCATAATACAAATTCTAACAGTCTATTCAGTAGGACTATCAGCTGTGTATCCACCTGACGCAACTCCTCAACGCAACTGATGGTCCCAACCCCATTTATAAGGCAAGAAATCCCACTTATTAAACCTGAAAGGGCACACCTGTGAAGTAAAACCATTTCAGGGAACTACCTCTTGAAGCTCATCAAGAGAATGCCAAGAGTGTGCAAAGCAGTAATCAAAGCAAAAGGTGGCTACTTTGAAGAACCTAGAATATGACATATTTTCAGTTGTTTCACACTTGTTTGTTATGTATATAATTCCACATGTGTTAATTCATAGTTTTGATGCCTTCAGTGTGAATCTACAATTTTCATAGTCATGAAAATAAAGAAAACTCTTTGAATGAGAAGGTGTGTCCAAACTTTTGGTCTGTACTGTATAAAAAAAAAATATTGAAACACATGATACAGCATACCCAGATTTTGTGGGAGAATAGAACTGGCCAGCCTTCCAAATCAGAACAAGTCTGTCCTCCCTCTCCTGGTCTTCTTTATGGCCACCAGTCCATATCCCCAAGCAGTAGGGTGTCCTTGTCATCAACTGCTGCAAGTTGAAGTTTTATGTGCCTGATGAAGTCGGCCAAATGTCCACGGAAGACATTGTGCTCTTTCTCAATGTTATTATTCTTAGGATTCATGCACACGACCGTTCCGTTTTTTGCGTCCGCAAACCACGGATCCGCAAAAAACGGAAGTCGCCCATGTGCCTTCCGCAATTTGCGGAACGGAAAGAGCAGCCCATTGTAGAAATGCCTATTCTTGTCCGCAAAATGGACAAGAATAGGACGTTATCTTTTTTTTGCGGGGCTACGGAACGGAGCAACAGATGCGGACAGCACACGGAGTGCTGTCCGCATCTTTTGCGGCCCCATTGAAGTGAATGGGTCCGCATCTGAGCCGCCAAAACAGCGGCTCGGATGCGGACCAAAACAGCGGTAGTGTGCATGAGGCCTTACGCTGTCCACCTGTGCAGTCTGTAAAATATATTCTTTTTACTTTAGTGCCCTGTTCAACCTGGTTTTATCTCCAGCTATTTACCCCACATTTATAAAAGACTGCATCTCCACTGTACACTGCATCCATGTCCAGTCCTGTATTTTACACTGCACCTCATGTATAATCCTATACATTACACCGCACCCTATGTATAGTCTTGTATATTATACTGCACCCATGTATAGTCCTATAAATTATACTGCACCTCATGTATAATCCTGTATATTATACTGCACCCCATGTATAGTCCTGTATATTACACTGCACCCCATATATAATCTTGAATATTACGCTGCACCCCATGTATAGTCCTGTAATATACAGGACTATACATGGGGTGCAGTATAATATACAGGACTATACATGGGGTGCAGAGTAATATGCAGGACTATACATGGGGTGCAGTGTAATATACAGGACTATACATGGGGTGCAGTATAATATACAGGACTATACATGGGGTGCAGTATAATATACAGGACTGTAAATGGGGTGCAGTATAATATGCAGGACTATACATGGGGTGCAGTGTAATATACAGGACTATACATTGGGTGCAGTGTAATATACAGGACTATACATGGGGTGCAGTATAATATACAGGACTGTACATGGGGTGCAGTGTAATATACAGGACTATACATGGGGTGCAGTATAATATACAGGACTATACATGGGGTTCAGTGTAATATACAGGACTATACATGGGGTGCAGTATAATATACAGGACTGTAAATGGGGTGCAGTATAATATACAGGACTATACATGGGGTGCAGTGTAATATACAGGACTATACATTGGGTGCAGTGTAATATACAGGACTATACATGGGGTGCAGTATAATATACAGGACTATACATGGGGTGCAGAATAATATACAGGACTGTAAATGGGGTGCAGTATAATATACAGGACTGTAAATGGGGTGCAGTATAATATACAGGACTGTACATGGGGTGCAGTGTAATATACAGGACTATACATGGGGTGCAGTATAATATGCAGGACTATACATGGGGTTCAGTGTAATATACAGGACTATACATGGGGTGCAGTGTAATATACAGAACTATACATGGGGTGCAGTGTAATATGCTGGACTATACATTTAATATGGCTGCTCTCATGCTAAGGCACTTCTTGTGATGCCATCATTAGAATGGCACGGTTATGCGTGACCCCTCCCCTCTTCCTGGCTATGCCTCTGACATGACCCCTTTTACTTATGATGGGTTATTCACTTTAGAAAAAAGACGACTGAGGGGAAATCTAATGAATATGTATAAATATATCAGGGGTCAGTACAGAGATCTATCCCATCATCTATTTATTCCCAGGACTGTGACTGTGACGAGGGGACATCCTCTGCGTCTGGAGGAAAGAAGGTTTGTACAGAAACATAGAAGAGGATTCTTTACGGTAAGAGCAGTGAGACTATGGAACTCTCTGCCTGAGGAGGTGGCGATGGTGAGTACAATAAAGGAATTCAAGAGGGGCCTGGATGTATTTCTAGAGTGAAAATGCAATGAGCAGGACCGTGGTATGGTTACACAGACGCCAGAATATGCAATGGGTCCGGATATGGGTATAATAGTCTATGTTTTTTGTTCGTGACGCCAATTGCAGCGTGCGCAGGGTACAGTCTCAGGGCCCTTTAAGGTGTTGCAATTCACGTACCAGGTTAGGAATGCCAGAGTGGGGTAATGTCTCTGTGTGATAGTGGCAATAGTGTCAACGGTGTCTCCTACCTTGGTACGGCTGGACTCCTGGATCCTGGCTCACTTGCAATAAATGAGTGTTGCTAGTAGGAGTAATTGAGGGTTTTAGTAGCAGTGAATAAGATCCAGACTTGGGATATAATTCAATGGGTCCCAGCAGGTATTGGCAATGTATGGCAGGGATAACTATCTCTTCTGCTTCTATCATGTGCCTGGAGCTTTCTTGCAGGATTAGTCGTCTGCTTATGGCTCTGTAATATGTGGCAGGAATCTATATCTTCTGCTCTGTCTATCTTCTGCTGTGTAATGGACTGACTAGCTGAGGAGGAATTTGGCTTCTCCTGGTCTCTGGATAGTTACTCACAGTTCTGCTCACAGGGAATGGTTCGTCCTGGAGATCTGGAGGTGGCTGCTTGCTTGTCAACCAGTTGAGGCTGAAAGGCTCAGACTGGGAAGGGTGATCTTTGGTCTCAGCCGAGACTCGATCCTGGGTTGGGATCCCTAGAACTGGGAGCTCCTACCAGCACAGCCCTCCCCTAGCCGGGGTGGCTGGCACACTAACTGAAACTTCCTTTCCTCCCCATGAGGCAGGACATGGGTGAGCCCACTCTGCTCAAAGAGGGGGAGCTAAACTGAAATGTACTATTCCAGTCTAGATATGCTAAACTGTTACTAAGGCCCTGCTGACACATTGCTGCAACCTGCTGGTGTACATGGAAATTACAGCAAAGTACATTCAAACAAGGCTTTCAATGCACATTTGTGAGGAATATTAAATAAAATCACATTAGATGACAAGGCACATGTTACCAACAAATAGTAGCGGGGAAAAAGAGTTTAGTAACATAACTCTGGGATGTTACATAATAATATTACAGGCTATAGCTACTAGAGAGGGGTCGTTGATCCAGGGAGTTATTCTGATTGCCTGATTAGAGTCGGGAAGGAATTTTTTATTCCCCTAAAGTGAGGAAAATTGGCTTCTACCTCACAGGGTTTTTTTTTTGCCTTCCTCTGGATCAACTTGCAGGATGACAGGTCGAACTGGATGGACAAATGTATTTTTTCGGCCTTATGTACTATGTTACTATAATTGGGTGCATGACTCACTTACTTATGACATAATAATCAGGGGGTGTCTAATACTATAAATCGGGGTCACACCCTGACAGCAGTGTCAGTTTCTCTAGCTGGCTGTCACCATGGGGAAGTCTAGGAAGAGGAGGAGGTTGGTTCCAAAGACCGTTCCTGTGGTGAATGCTGTCGAGAGCATGGATGTCGGCCCTCGCCAGTATTCGGATGATGAAGAGATGGAGTCTCTTCAGAGTGATCATGACAGGATGGATGTTGGCCCTCGTCAGTATCCTAGAGATGAAGGACCTTCCGGATACCACCACCAACATCAGCGCCTCTAACCCCCGGAACAGAAAGCGGCCATCTTGTTCCATCTGCCACCGGCTATAACATCTGCCGATAGGCCCTCCTAATAACATCTGCTATAACATCTGCTTGGTTCCCACTTACCATCTGCGGCTTGGGGCCATTTACCATCTGCAGCTTGTGGCTCATTTACCATCTACCTCTTGGGCCCACTTACCATCTACAAATGGTTTTTACCATCCAAATCATCTGAAATTCCAATAAAGATGAGCAGACAACCACCAGGTCCGGTAAGTTTGTCTGCTTTCCTCCGTCTTCTCCTTGTGTTTTTGTAAACTGTTTTTTTTATTTGGATATTTTCTTTTCCAGGATCTGACTACAAAACAACATGAGGAACCTCTCATGACACTATTCTGTCCCTGAAAATCTGCCAGAAGTTCGACCCCCAACCTCCTCTCTACAAGTTAGCGGACCTGAATCCAGCCAATCCTGGAGACGGAGCAACTGCCTCCTTTAAAGAGCTAGACAAAAAATGCACTGAAAAACTAAAATCGTTTATAATAAATATATTTTTTAAAGGAAAAAAATTGTGTTTTATTTCTCTTAATTATCAAATTCCACAACTCAACCCCTTTTTCTATGGGTATCATAAGGGTATATTAAGTAAGTTCAGAGATGGAGCCTGAACGGGTGAGTTACCAATTTTCAAAAGCGTAATATTTAAAGTCACACATTTTTGCATAACATATGCGTTCTCCATAGTTTGTGACTTTTAATACGCCAGAAAAGTTTAAAAAAAATATATTCCTCCAAATAATACTTCATCCACTAGTGATAATGTATATTTATAATATGTGTGTGTGTGCCTATTACATTCAATATGGCCGCTCTCATGCTAAGGCACCATTTGTGATGTTATCATTAGAATCCTGGCACGATAACTTCTTTTAGCTTCTTTTTTTCCTTAGAAACACTATTTGTGAAGTCATAATCAAAAACACCAAAAAGAACAGCACAGGGGTTGCCAATAAACGAATCTTTATGTAAAGTGCTAGTGGTAATTATCAACAGTACAAAAGTGTAACAAAAATATGCACTTTCCAAAATGTAGTAAAAAATACCAGCCAGGATGTCCCGTGCCCTGACGCGTGGTTTGCATAATGCTTTATCACTATCCCCTGATATGTACAAAATAGTAGTGTTGAGCGCGAATATTCGAATTTCAAATTTTTTTCTCGAATATCGCAATTTCGAGATTTCGCGAATATTTAGAATATAGTTCCAAATATTCGCGAAATCTAATATTCGTATTTTTTTCGAAAAAAATTCGTACGATTATTTTAATCTTATGATTTTTTTTTTTTCCTATGACTATGGCTAGGCTAATATGTGTATTTTACGAAATTTCTTAATATTGCTCTAACTTCGTCTTTTAGAATATTCGTAATATTCTAAAAGACGGAGTTAGAGCAATATTCCGAATATTCTAAAAGACGAAGTTAGAGCAATATTAAGAAATTTCGTAAAATACACATATTAGCCTAGCCATAGAAAAAAAAAAATCATAAGATTAAAATAATCGTACGATTATTTTAATCTTATGATTTTTTTTTTTTCCTATGACTATGGCTAGGCTAATATGTGTATTTTACGAAATTTCTTAATATTGCTCTAACTTCGTCTTTTAGAATATTCGGAATATTCTAAAAGACGGAGTTAGAGCAATATTCCGAATATTCTAAAAGACGAAGTTAGAGCAATATTAAGAAATTTCGTAAAATACACATATTAGCCTAGCCATAGAAAAAAAAAAAAATCATAAGATTAAAATAATCGTACGATTATTTTAATCTTATGATTTTTTTTTTCCTATGACTATGGCTAGGCTAATATGTGTATTTTACGAAATTTCTTAATATTGCTCTAACTTCGTCTTTTAGAATATTCGTAATATTCTAAAAGACGGAGTTAGAGCAATATTCCGAATATTCTAAAAGACGAAGTTAGAGCAATATTAAGAAATTTCGTAAAATACACATATTAGCCTAGCCATAGTCATAGGAACGCTGCCTTATTCAGGGAAAAAAAAAATCGTACGATTATTTTAATCTTATGATTTTTTATTTTTTTTCTATGGCTAGGCTAATATGTGTATTTTACGAAATTTCTTAATATTGCTCTAACTTCGTCTTTTAGAATATTCGTAATATTCTAAAAGACGGAGTTAGAGCAATATTACGAATATTCTAAAAGACGAAGTTAGAGCAATATTAAGAAATTTCGTAAAATACACATATTAGCCTAGCCAATGTCATAGGAACATTGCCTTATACAGAAAAAAAAAAATCAAAAAAAAAATCGTACGATTATTTTAATCGCATATTATTCGCGAAAATTAAATAATTACGAATATTCGATTTCGACGAAAATAATAAGAATATTTATTCGAATATTCGCGAAATATCGCGAAATCGAATATGGCACCTCCCGCTCATCACTACAAAATAGCACTTGCACTTTACATTTTGAGCTATTTTGTAGTTATGTGCAAGAATTATGTGTATATAGATTGAACATATTCCTACCGGGGTACGCTCCTGCATTTATCAGTTACTGTAAGAAACCTTATGCCTGACGCTACCATCATGAATTTTAAATATTGTAATTTTTACTTTCACTGAATAACGGTTCCATTTTTGTCATTCTCTCTGCTATTCTTTTTGGTGTTTCCAATCAGTGTGGGTGGTACAGGGAATCACTATAAGGTTCATATATTGTTGCCCACTGATACTTATAGGTGAGTGTGTCATAGGTAGGGGTTCAGCATCCGTCACCTGAGTGGGCCCCTAATTCAGGCAATGCCACACCATGACCATACCTCCCAACTTTTGAAAATTGAGAAGAGGGATAATATATGCTTCGCGCTACGCGCAACACTGCAATTTTATTTATACTAGGCCACGCCACTTACTCCGCCCAAAGTATGACTATAGACACCCAGTCCCCTTAATTCCCCAACATATTTATTATTCCCCCTTTGTGCCACCACACAGTAGTAATGCCCACATGAGCCCCCTTCACAATAGTAATGCTCACATGTACCTCCTTCACAGTAGTTATGCCCACATTGTGCCTCCTTAACAATAGTGATACCAGATATGTGCCCCCTTCACAGTAGTAATGCCCACATGTACCCTCACAGTAGTTGTGCCCAGATCTGCCACTTCACAGTAGTCATGCTCACATGTGCCCTCTTCACAGTAGCTATGCCTAGATGTACCCCCTTCACAACAGCTATGCCCACATGTGCCCCCTTTTATTGTAACTATGCCCAGATGTGCCCCTTCACAGTAGTTAAGCTTAGATGTGCCCCTTCATAGTAGCTATGCCCAGGGGCGGATTAAGTGCATGATAGACCCGGGGCTGTCTACCAAACTTGCCCCCCCCCCCCCTCCTCATCCTCCATTTTAGTTTTTTGTTGTTTTTTTTTGTATGAAGAGGCTGCGGTGCTTCATGGGCGCCACAGTCTCTTCTTAGGCCATATGACATCTTCAGACTAATTGGGTCCTAAACTGAAAAATTTAGTCACCAAATTTAAAATACATATAATTGTAATAAAAAAGACATGGAGGAGAATACAGCACCACATACCTCTTACATCCAATGACATCTCCTGTTATGTAGACCTTCTCTTTTCTCCTCCATTTGACCCAGACCACCATGGCAAATTCTTTCAGCCACATCTCGTCTCTACAGTTTGTAACACAGACAGGTTAGTTTTCTAAATTTTTCCATCCACCTCCTCATCCTGGTGTCCCCACAGCGTCATCCTGCCACCCCCCAATACTGTGCCCGTTGTGCTCCCCAATGTCCAAGCAACTATACTGCTGAAAAAATAGTGACCCTAATAGACATAATTGGGGTAATTTATCAAACTGGTGTAAAGTAGAACTGGATTTCCTAAAGAGCTGTCAAATATGAAAGGTGGAATCTGATTGGCTGCTATGGGCAACTAAGCCAGTTCTGCGTTACACCAGTTTGATAAATTACCCCAAATGTTCCTATAGTGTCTACAGCAGCTATAATGTCCCCTAGAGTGCCCCGAGTAATAATACCACCCTCTATTGTGCTCCAGGCAATAATCCCTGTATAGTGTCCCCAAAAATAATAGAATTGCCCCTACAGTGCCTCCCCAATAGCAACACCCCCATATAGTAATTTCCACCACACTGCCCCCACATAGTAATCCCCCATAGTAATTTGCCCCCAAACTGCCCCCATATAGTAGTTTGCCCCCCACACAGTAATTTGCGCTACACTGCCCCCACATAGTAATTTCCACCACACTGCCCCCACACAGTAATTTGCCCACACTGCCCCCACACAGTAATTTGCCCCACATAGTAATTTGCCCCCACATAGAAATTACCCCACACTGTCCCCACATGGCAATTTCCCCACACTGCCCCCACATGGCAATTTCCCCCACACTGTCCCCACATGGCAATTTCCCCCACACTGTCCCCACATGGCAATTTCCCCCACACTGTCCCCACATGGCAATTTCCCCCACACTGTCCCCACATGGCAATTTCCCCCACACTGTCCCCACATGGCAATTTGCCCCCACACTGCCCCATATAGTAATTTGTCCCCACATAGCAATTTCCCCACACACAATAGTTTCCCCCACACTGCCCCCATATAGAAATTTGCCCCCACACCGCCCCCACGTAGCAATTTGCCCCCACACTGCCCTCATAGCGATTTGCTCCCACACTGCCCTCACATAGCAATTTGCCCCCACACTGCCCTCACATAGCAATTTGCCCCCACACTGCCCTCATAGCAATTTGCCCCCACACTGCAATTTGCCCCCACACTGCCCTCACATTGCAATTTGCCCCCACACTGCCCTCACATTGCAATTTGCCCCCACACTGCCCCCACATAGTAATTAGCCCCCACACTGCCCCCACATAGTAATTAGCCCCCACACTGCCCCCACATAGTAATTAGCCCCCACATAGTAATTAGCCCCCACACTGCCCCACATAGCAATTAGCCCCCACACTGCCCCCACATAGTAATTAGCCCCCACATAGTAATTAGCCCCCACACTGCCCCCACATAGCAATTAGCCCCCACACAGCAATTTGCCCCCATACTGCCCTCACATTGCAATTTGCCCCCACACTGCCCTCACATTGCAATTTGCCCCCACACTGCCCCCACATAGTAATTAGCCCCCACATAGTAATTAGCCCCCACACTGCCCTCACATAGCAATTAGCCCCCCCACAGCAATTTGCCCCCACACTGCCCTCACATTGCAATTTGCCCCCACACTGCCCTCACATTGCAATTTGCCCCCACACTGCCCTCATATTGCAATTTACCCCCACACTGCCCCCACATAGTAATTAGCCCCCACACTGCCCCCACATAGTAATTAGCCCCCACATAGTAATTAGCCCCCACACTGCCCCCACATAGTAATTAGCCCCCACACTGCCCCCACATAGTAATTAGCCCCCACATAGTAATTAGCCCCCACACTGCCCCCACATAGTAATTAGCCCCCACACTGCCCCCACATAGTAATTAGCCCCCACATAGTAATTAGCCCCCACACTGCCCCCACATAGCAATTAGCCCCCACACTGCCCTCACATTGCAATTTGCCCCCACACTGCCCCCACATAGTAATTAGCCCCCACACTGCCCCCACATAGTAATTAGCCCCCACACAGCAATTTGCCCCCACACTGCCCTCACATTGCAATTTGCCCCCACATAGTAATTAGCCCCCACATAGCATTCCCTCCCATAATAATTTGGCCCCATACAGCCCCCACTTTCCCCCCCCCAATGTACTCGATTTAACTTCCCTAATATGTCCTCCTGTGTGCCTGCCCCCCCCAATGTACTCGATTTAACTTCCCTAATATGTCCTCCTGTGTGCCCCCCCCCCCAGTAGGCACATGAAATAAAATAAAAAATAAATGAACAAAAAAATTAAAAGATAAATACTCACCTACTGTATGTCCAGGGCCAGGCGCTTGCTCGCAGAGTCAGGCGCGTCACAGTGCTGCGTCCCGGCACAGGCGCGCAATGACGTCATCACGCACGCCTGCGCCGGGATTTCTCTACCGCATAGGCCTCAGGCCTTTAAGGCCTGAAGCCTATGGCGGTGATCGCGGACGGGGCAGGGAGCTATGCGCTCCCGTGCCCCGCAGCAGTATGTGGGCGTTCGGGTCAGCGTTGGGCCCCCCAGCGGTGCTGGGCCCGGGGCTGCCGACCCGAACGTCCCTATTGTAATCCGCCACTGGCTATGTAGTGATGTGCCCACTTCAAATTAGCTGTGCTCAGATGCCCCCTTCATAGTAGCTATGCCCAGATGTGCCCCTTCATAGTAGTCATGCCCAAATTGTGCCCCCTTCATAATAGTTATACGCACGTGTCTCCTTCATAGTAGCTATGCCCAGATGTGCCCCCTTCAAAATAGCTATGCCCACATGTACCCCCATCATAGTAGCTATTCCCAGATGTGCCCCTTCATTATAGTTATGCCCACATGTGTCCCCTTCATAGTAGTTATGCCCACATGTGCCCCTTTCACAGGAAATGAAAAAAAATACAGTAAATAATTACCTAGTTCCTCCGATGATCACAGCTCAGCTGCCGGCGCTCCCCAACAGCAGCAGGCAGTATGCTGTCACACATCACACTGCTGGTCTGTGTAGGAGGAGTCCACAGGCTGATTCCACCACTCCTCCTAAACAGACCAGCAGCGCAATGTGTGACAGTACATCGTGCTGCTACTGGGGAGCTCCGACAGCTGAGCTGAATGGTGAAGCAGGGAGCGGACGGCTTCTTGCTTCACCATTACAAGCAACTGTCTCTGCATCCTATTGACAAGACCCAGACATACCTCAGCTGTTTCGGGACCGCGAGACAGCCACTGAAATCCAGGACTGCCCTGCCGGATCTGGGATGGTTGGATGTATGCTATGTCTACTAGAAAAACAGCTAAATAGTGACAATATTACCACTGTACTGTTCCTAAACCAACTACTGTAGAAAGATCAGTATTACCCCCTTACATTAATAACATAGTAAGATAGTTTGTAAGGCTGAAAAATCTAGGTCAGCCAGTAATCCTGCAATTTGAACCCTCTCCAGCTCTGCTATGTCTGTCTTGTTCACAGGAGCCCAGAACTGTACATGTAGTCGTCGGGCATACTGCAAAGGGTCCCTTAAAGTACATGTTTTTCATGACGCCAGTTGCAGTAAAGCAACAAGGGCACAGAGCCCCTTTTAGTGATGTAGTAGATGGCACCCTGGTGTAGGAATGGCAGAGTGGTGTAGGGTAGCCTATAATTTACCTTTAGGCGTTATGCACGTGTCACGGTGTTCCTACCTGGATACGCTGGAACCCCATGCGTTGCCCTCCGAAAGCAGAAAAATAGGGCGAATAATTGAGGGATTTGAAGAAGTAACTGAATCCAGACCTTGCGATAAAGTTGATAACAACTTTACTTGAGTAAAACATTTCTCCAAACAGTTTTCAGGCTTTGTCTTGGTTCCCAGCAGGCTTTGGCATTAACTGTGGCAGGCAAACTCCTCTCTGCTACGTCTGTTGCTCTCTGGCTCTGCTGTGCTAACAGGATATATATAGAACTCAGCTTCTTCTTTATGCTGTACTTAACTTTGTAGTCTCATCTGTCTCTAGATTTGCCCAGGGAAAACTTTCTCCTCCTGGCTTCTGAGGTCTCAAACTGTGGCCTCCATATCCAGCAGAGCTGAAGGTGCTCTAGCTGGCCTAAGCAAGGCACGTCCAAAAGGGACGTGCTCCTGCTGCCTTCCCCTAGAAGGGGTACTCTCCACACTGACATCTAACTAGAACTCCACCCTCGATGCAGCAAGTGGGACATGCCCATCACACCACAGTGGGGGGTTAGTATGGAAAGAAAGGAAGGATCCATTTTGTGTATCTGTAGCTCTGCCAGTTATGCTGCCATCTGTTGGTGAACCAGGCACATTACATTTGAACAGTTACAAAACAAAATTATGAATGCACATTGTGGAGGACCTGGAAAGACATACATAAAATGACATTATATTAGCCCATTAAGAGATAGTAGCGAGGTGTAAATTTGGAAATGCCACTATGGGGCATTACATACCCCCTTACTTAAAAACCAAGCAGCTCTCGGCTTGTGCTTAGGGTATATATATATATGCACTAAGGGTACCTAAAGAAAAGTCAAAGTGCTGCATGAAAATACACATACATATACTAACATATAAGACGGCTACCTATGGGTTCCTGCCTATATGAGTAGGGTTGTCTAACCACGGTTTTCCCTCTCAAAGCAAACCGACCAAATACATACTGCACTAAGCGCTCAATACTCCACGACGTTGCCATAGTCGTATATGGAGCGTGGGGGTGCCATGTACTGTAATCCCTTCACATGCTATGATACGCCCGCAAATAGAAGGGTGGCTTCATCCTGTATTCTCTTCCTAGCACAAAGGTCTAATCATGCTTTACGCTTCGTCACCTTGATGTCTGACCAGGTAGCTTTTCACACATTTTCCTATGCTTGGCAATGCACAAGAAGTAAGGGATATACATAACCTTGGCAAAGCACAAGGCCTTAAAACATATACACATTAGGAGGATGAGGCAGTGCTTTTCAATCTCTCCAGACACATATATATTAGCAGCAGGTTACACTTGACGATGTCAGATCTGCTTCTGACTTACCACTTGGTTCCCCCTTTGTAGCAATACAATACAGTACAATACATAGGCTATCTAGCTAACACAAGGCAAAGTAAGAACCATTAGTATTTAATGTCCTTAGAGGCAGTCCATATAAGCAATGATTATGCAAGACTTGCTTGTGACGAACCAGACGTCCTCAGAGGCAGTCCATAAAAGCTAGAAGTAAGGTGCTGACTATCTGGCTAACGGTATAACGTCCATAGTCCATGCAAAAAGTGCATAGTATCACATTGTTATACCCATGTAAGAGTCCAGACAATGGGCAATATACTTGAAACATTGCTGAAACAAAAAGATTAGTGCAAACCACAGTGCAAATAGATAAAGCAAACATATAAGGCACATATTCAATGCAATAAAATAGAGCAAGAAAATCACATCAGAGTCCATTTCTTAAGTGCTTGAGGATCCATTGCAAAATGGAACAAAAGTGCAAAAGAGTCCCTTGTAATCCATGGGAAATAACATAACGTCATTATTTGTGATCCAAATGAGGTAATAGAGAAATATTTGCAATCCACATAAGGCAATGATGTCATTTGTAATCCACATGGGTGTAAGAATAACAGCACAGGTAATGAGAACTCTTCTGGCAAAAGGGGCTCCCTATTAACCTGAAAAGGGGGGGAAAAGGGAATTTTGCACAACCGCATGCAACTGGGATTTCTTTCAGATGGTGGAGTCCAAACTAAACGTGACCATCCGAATGAGGACTTAAAACAAGGGCAACACAACAATAAAACAATGCCATCAGGCCCTCACCCTTCAGGTACAGTCTATGAAGTGGCTCCCATAGGGCCCTGTTTTTTTTCCGTTAGATGCTGAAGAGACTCCTTAGAGGAAGTACCTCAGATCCTCCTCGTTGCTAGAGCTGCCAAAGGTCATTAATGGACCGTCCTGCCTTTTAAAATCCATATGTGCAGCTACGGTGGTGCTCTGGCGACACCTAATGTCGGACCTTGGTAGTGTCCAGGTGGTTGTGCTTGTCATCACCGCTGTAACTTTCTGCTTGAAAGGTCCGGACGCTCCTGCCATGGTAAAGGGATCCAGCACCTCTGGCTGTAAAGGCGCTGGAAGGCAATCCTCCTCCCATGGGGGCGGACGCTGGATGTCACTCTCTCTCACTGGTGCTATCTTCCATGGTAGCTGGTAGACAATCTTTGGGCTTAATGTGACGGTGGTTCTGGATACGCATTCCAATTGGTACGTGGGCAGTGGAGGTAGTCCTGGAATAAGTAGCTCCGGGTCTGGCTGAGTCTTTTCGCAGCAGCCGACTCTTGCAGACAGTGCACCCTCCCGACAGCAGTTGGGTCCTCCTGCCATGTCTCCGGTGCTGTCAGGGGTACCAGAGGTTTTTCCATTAGGACCACAGCTATAAGGCAAATGGCCCCTGGAGGGACTCCATGGGGGTGTACTCCACAACATCCCCCTTGTAGAGGCTGTGCCTTGCCTGCGGCAGGTAATGATGCTTCACAAAGCGGCGTCCCATGAAGAGTTACCTTCCAGTTTTTTCATCCAGGAGGAAACCATACCACAGAGCCTGTTCTCCACTCCAGGAGAGGATCTCGAGGCTGCGGTCTGTCCTAAACTCGGATGGCCCAGTCTTCTATCACCCGCTTGTACACTCACATATTTCTAGCATGGGCCGTCACCTCTTTGGGCACAGTAGGATTAAGGCCTTCGAAGGTGCCACTCTTCCTGGGCGGCGGAGTGGTAACCCCTTTATTTTAGTAGTCTGGTCTGTCTCTAGATTTATCCAGGGAAAACTTTCTCCTCCTGGCTTCTGAGGCTTCAAGCTGTGGCCTCCATATCCAGCAGAGCTGAAGGTGCTCTAGCTGGCCTTAGCAAGGCACGTCCAAAAGGGACGTGCTCCTGCTGCCTTCCCCTAGCAGGGGTTACTCTCCACACTGACCTCTAACTAGAACTCCACCCTCCCTGCAGCAAGTCGGACACGCCCATCACACCACAGTGGGGGGTTAGTATGGGAGGAAGGATCCATTCTGTGTATCTGTAGCTCTTCCTGATGCCGATACTCATTCCTGCGAACAGAATCCGGATCCACACGGTTCTCTCATGCAGCTCACAAAATGGCGGACTGCTTCTTCTCCAAGCTGAGCAACACCACCTCTTATGGTAGCTCTTCCAGCCTTCTGGGACCCGGTCCTCTCTCTCTCTGGGAAGCCTTCTGGATCGCTGACCTTGGCCTGGTCCTTATCCGATGGTGACTTACACCAACTCACGAGTCATTCTATCCACCATGAGGCCTCACAGGGTCTGTAACCACGTTCCACGGTCCAATTGACCTTCCGGGTACCGATACTTTCTTCCTTGACAACATCTGCATTGCTGACAGGCATCAGTCACTTCTGACAGTGACTTTGACCGCTCCAAGTCTCACAGTCCCGAGGATGGCACTGGATCCTGTCTTCCAGCCTCTGCACAAACATGTCTGCTCAGGTCACCATTTTCTGCTCTCTCTCTCTCTCTCTCTGGCACATACACATCAGCATGTGTCATCAGCATGAGTCATCATCTGTTTTGCATATTCAAATCCCAGAGTGTGCTGGCTGTAGCTGCAAAACAGTGGCCTCTAGTGCCCAAAATGCCAAATGACAGTTTCAGAAAGAGCATTCAAGAACAGTGGCTGTTTCTCCATCTTACACATATGTGCCTTTTCAGAGTAGTTATGCCCAGATATGTGTCACCTTCACACTAGTTATGCCCAGATATGTGTCCCCTTCAGAATAGTTATGCCCAGATGTTCCACTTTCACACTAGTTATGCCCAGATATGTGCCCCCTTCACAGAAAGTGAAAAAACAAAAAATAAAAACCCATCAGTAAATACTCAGCTAGTTCCTCCAATGATCTGCGCTTCCCAGCAGCAGGCAGAATACACATCACGCTGCTGGGCTGTGTAGGAGGAAATGGAGCCGAGGCTGACTCCTGGCCTGCACAGCTCCTCCTACACAGTCCAGCAGTGTGGAGTGCCAGCAGCTGAATGATGAAGTGGGGAGCGGATGGCTTCCTGCTTCACCATTAAAGTTGTAACACCCCGAAGTGGTGTTACCACTCCTTCACCCTGCTACTATCCTAATGGTCTAAAGTAAATGCCATTTTATGTATTTTTATCCAGGTCCTCTACACTGTGCATTCCTAATCCTGTTATGCAACTGTTATTACATGTAATATGCCTGGTTTACAGCAGGTGGCAGTGTAAATGGCAGAGGTATAGTTAGAGAGAAGGGAACTTACCATTCCATTCTCCCCCCTTTGGGCAGAAGTGGGCCAGTTCTGCTTCCTGCCGGAAGGGTGGGGCATCAGTCAGAGTTAGAGTGAGTCGAGTTTGGACAGGAAAGAATCAAGGTGGGGCACGCTCAGGCATGTCTATGCCAGACAGAGCACCCTAAGCTCTGCTGGCAATGAAGAAAGATGTCTGGAGGCCATAGGGGCCAGAGGAATAGTTCTTCAGCCACCATAACAGAAATCAGCAAGTTGAAGAGTTTTTTGGCTGAAGATAAGTTTTACTGAGTGTCAGGAGGGGAATAACAGTCGACGGCACCCATCCAAGGATACCAGAGCAGATCGGAAGTACAGAAACCAGACTTAAGCAGAATTTAGTGCAGCATAAAGATAGAAAGTAAAGTATTTAAGAAAGCCTGTCAGAACAGCAGAGAAAAAGAGAGAAAGCAGAGTTATTGAGTTTACCTGCCAGTTTATGCCAAAGCCTGCTGGAACCAAGACAAAGTGCTCGTGCACACGACCGTTGTAGTTTTGCGGTCCATTTTTAACGGATCCGTTATTCCGTATCTGAGGTTTTTTTTACTCTTTTGTGGCCGCATCTGTTCCATTATGCCACAAAACAGATCCGTATGGTTTCCGTATGCGATCCTTTTTTTGCGGATCGCAAATGGAAACAGGAAGATTGTTATCATTACTGTAATGTACTGTAATGTTTGCAAACAGTAAACACATGGGCAAATTGGGCATGGATCCGCAAAATACGGATGACATACAGATGTGTTCCATATGCATTCCATATTTTTTGCGGACCCATTGACTTGAATGGAGCCACGGACTATTGCGGACAAGAATAGGACATGTTCTATTTTTTTCAGGATCGGAATTGCGGACCCGAAATGAATGGGTCCGCAATTCCGTTCCGCAAAATGCGGAGCGGAATTGCGGATGTGTGAATAGAGCCTTATTCTATATAAGTTGCAATCTGATAAAAAGTTTTAAAAAAAAAAGAAAAAGGAAAAAAAAAATTTTTTCCCACTTTCCCCAAAATAACAATAAACAAAAAAAAGTGACATTATAGGCATCGTCGCATGCGAAAACACCCATACTATTAAAATATATTTTTAAAAAAAGTTAGCTCATATGGTGAAGAAAATTGAATAAAAAGCGATCAAGTCATACACACCCCAAAATATTATTGTCAAAAAAGACACATTTCCCTCAAATGAGCTCCCACATATCTCCATAGACATAACTATAAAAAAAAGTTATGGAGGTCACTGGGGAGCAGGGGTTCTGTTAGGGTTGCCACCTTTCCCAACAAAAAAATAATAGCTACACAAATTAAAAACGGTGGTGTGTCTATTTAAGTTTTATTTAGCCTCTATTTTTTAAAAGATACTGCTGGCATTTGAACTCACATCCATCTAAATTAAAGTTAAGAACCTTAACCACTGGGCTATAGAGCTTCATGTTAACCTGGTGTAACTATATTATGGCTAAAAACCTCAGTAATAGTTTCCCACATAATTTGCATTCGTATATATCAAAGGTATGATTTAATATATTTTTTTTAGTAATTACACATTTATTTTGTGCCATACATTTTTTTACAATTACTAAAAGAGAAAAAAAAAAGAAGATACTTCTGCTGTATAGGAATACCTAATACATGAGAAACTACTATGAGGGTTTTCTGTCTCAGCTTAGCATTGAGCTCAATAGCTCAGTGGTTAAGGTTCTTGCCTTTAATGTAGAAGGTTGTGAATTCCATTCCCAGCAGGAACATTTTAGAAAGAGAGGGTAATTAGACTTAAATAGACAGGGTGCCCCTGAGCATACTGACAATGGGGATACCCCCTTCATGGTCGTAGCACTGATTCCGTATATGTACATATCCATATATGGAGTCAGAGCAGGGACTCCTAAGCCAGGAAGAGTCCCGACTCTTCCCCACTGTTCAGCAATCTGAGTGGGACCCCCAAGAGCAGAGGGCCCTGCTTTGCCAGGTGCTGACTCCGGCCCTCACACACAAAGAGACATTTAGACTGTACTACACCACTCGGCATTCCAACTACACCTGGGACGTGATAGGGCACTGGGGAGGGCTTGTTACACAGTAAGCTGTCTCTTCATCCTATGGAGGATAGTGGGACATACCTCTGCTGTTCCGGGACAGCAGGACAGACACCGAAATACAGGACAGTCCCGCTGGATGCAGGACGATTAGCAGGTATGCATTCAGTGTACAGCATCTTAGCAAGCCTAGGCGTCCATATAAAAAATAAACTGCCTATAAAAAAAAAACTGGGTAGATTATTTTACAAGCCCAGTTTATTATCATACAAGCATTTGGTGGCTGAGGTGACTTGTAGGCACAGAGAATGGGTCTCCAGCATAGAACAATCCAAGGCACAGGCTAAACAGCAGCCCACTGCGTTGGCACAGGGATCAGGTAATATATGCATGTAGCTTTAATGGGTCCCAACATTGGAGTTTACTAGTGGGGTATCCCAGTCCAACACTGATTCTGAATCTGTTTTGTGGTCTGCAAATCGTGGATCCGCAAAATACAGATTCCAACTGCGCGGCAACCGCATTTGTTGCCGACCCCTCGAGTGGTCCGCATTTTGTGCCAAAGTATAGGACCATATCTATCCTTTGCGGAACAGGTGGACTGATGTGGACAGGACACAGGCAGCATCCGTGTGCCGCCTGCATCCATATGTCTGTTCCGGAAAAGAGAGAACATGTTCTATTCTTGGCCGCAAATCTGGACCACATACCCACTGAAGTCAATAGGGGTCATTTATTAAGGGACTTGTGGCTATTTTAGTTGAAGAAATAGTCGCAAGACCCTTTCTTAATTGGCCGTACAATATTTAGTCACATGGCCGGATTCGTCAATTGAGCGGGACAAGGGTTATGCGGGGGGGGGGGGGGGGGGGGGGGGAGGGGGAGGGTGTTGCCAGGACTGCAGCCCTGGTAAATTTAGTAAAATATTGTCTGGAGTCGTTTTTTTACCAGACGCAAAGACTGCCATAGATACGTCTAATTGAGGCGCACACCTTGTCATAAATTAGACGAATCTTATGGCAGTGCAAGGAGGAAAGTAAAACCAGCATTAAAAAAAAAAGCATATGTGCCCCAATGGATCTGCAACAAATGTGGACGTCACACAGACGGTATCCGTATTTTGCGGATAGGCGTTTTGGGGATCGTAAAATACGTAAGGTCCTGTGAATGTACTCTTAGACTGCTGTGACAATGGAATGGGGAAGCAGCCATTTTGAAGCAGTTCTGAAGAAGCAGTCAATGGTATCTAATCAGTGTTAGGGTTCCTTCACATGTGGCAGGTCCATCTTGCAGAAATCTATGGGGGAGATTTACCAAGACCGGCACTTTCTACAATGGTCTTGATATCCCCTGCGCTGCCAGAGAATGCGCCTGAAATATGACGATGCGCACACCTCATCATAAGTTAGGCGCATTCTCCGGCAGTCCGTGCACCTTACCAGAAATCTCAGCTCAGAGCTGCCGCAGGTTTCTGGCTTCACTTGTGCCAGAAAACTGTCGTAATAAATTTGTCGGAGCGGCTGACCACGTCCCTTCTCACTCTTGCCTTTAGGGAAAGTGGCGAGGGCGGCATAAAATGAAAAGGATTCAACAATTTTTTGAAAAGTTGCAGTCAAAAAGTCGCAAACATGAAACTTTTTAATGCCACTTTTCCGGCACAAGGAAGGTGATAAATAACCCCTTATGTGCTTCCTGTGATAAACAACTCCATTCAGATGAATGGAACTGATTTTCATTCGCAAAAATGTTCTGCCTTGTGTGAAGGAACTCTTGTCGTTGAAGCTTCCACTTTCTCTTTATAAAGAGGTTCGGGGGCAGCGGAGGTAGACATTATTAGTATTAATGTAATATGTACATTATTATGGACACAGTGCGATTCTTTGTGTTTTATGTGTCATGAAACTGCTTACTGGCTTCATATATTTATATGTTTCTGTAGAGTGTGCGTTATCTCATATTCGTATTGCATGCAGTTAGTGCGGTCGTCATACCCTCTAACTGCCACCAGAGGGCAGCCTTTCTTGTACATGTACTTATACATATCATGTCAGTTACCATTCTACTTAAATGTATAAAATGAATTATGTTTTTATTCGTCCTCAGAGAATATTTTTGTGAATTGTTCTTATTTGAGAACTGTGATGTGAACACATCTGTCACTTTTGTTATTGCCATAATGTGGTGTGTGCTTTTTGAGTTTATATGTTATGGAAGTGATGCTGGAAACAACAATTTCACAACATAATTTTATTGTAATAATTCTTTCCTTTACTTAGTGGGAAATTTCAGAGGATACAGAGGCAGGACTGTAGGAATTTTGAGATATCCACTGCTGCACAGGTTATTTTTTACAGATAAAGGGCTCATTCAGATGGCCATAGAGTTTTACCGTCCGCAAAACATGGATACCGGCCGTGTGCTTTCCACAATTTGCGGACCGCACATGGCCGGCATTATGATAGAAATGCCAATTCTTGTCCACAATTGCGGACAAGAATAGGGTGCCTCTATCTTTTCTGTGAGGCCGCGGAACAGAACTACGCATGCGGACAGCACACGGTGTGCTGTCCACATCTTTTGCGGTCCCATTGAAATGAATATGGTCGTCCAAATGAGCCCAAAGATTGTAAATGAGCTGCGGTCACATGACACTTTGCCTGCTGATCCCACTGATTGTGACAATACCTACTGTTTGAAGACAGTGGAGAAACCAACAGCTAGACAGGCTGAAATTTTTCTATCTATAGTTATTTTTTGCCTATCTGCAGGATACATGATAGATGGTTGATTGCTCTGGGTCCAGCTACTGGGAGTAGAGAACGGGGGTCCATGAGTCCCATGCATGAATGGAGTGGTAGTACTTATGTGTGACAATCATGAATCAGTTGAGGCACTTGAGGACTTCCGTTCTTGTCATTGGTGTCCATTGGCTGATGCCAAACCGTTTGGCCTTACACAAAAATTTTCAGGTCAAATAATTTGTCATATAGAGACCACTTGTGTTCACTGATGCCCGGGGAAATCAATAGAGATGAGCAAATTAAAAAAAAAATCGTTTCGGCCGCTTCGCCTAATTTTTCAAAATAATTTGCTTTGATTCGAATATATTTGCGACGAATCGCGATAAAAAACGGCTATTTTCCGGCTGCATAGAGCCTTTATATGGGTGTAGAACACTGTGCCTTGCAGTAACACGCATAGGGAGTGTGCTCGGGTAGTGAAATAATATTGTGAGTCAGTATGACATGCAGATGACAGGCGTCGCTATTAGAATCACAGCCCCCTTCCCTTATTCGGGCAGTCACGGGGCCAAAACTGACCAAATAACTCAAGTATTAACTTAGCCTTACAGGTCCATGTTAGCGCCAAGAAGAAGCGCACTCCTTTTACATCGTCGTCAGCTGATTCCACATAGATGTCTACAGAACCTGTTCTATTAAATGCTTATACAAGTAGAGCCCCCGACAGAGTGGAGAGGGTGTCAGCAGTAAGTTTGCGTTGAAGTCAATGATTATTTTGCCCTTCCTCTGATCCGCCAGAACAATAACCCACAAAAAACGGATCCTGTCTGTGGAGCCTCCGCCTTCACTCGGTCAGCAGTTGGTCAGTAATCCATTAGTATTGTTAATGCCAAATAAAACAGGAGGGGATCTAAAACAGAGATGACACATGAAGGTAATATTTGCATGTCTTCTGTGTTTTGTACCCTCTCCTGCTTTTGGCTACCAAATCATAAGCCAATTCTGATGGGACCATACAGGCCTTACAGCTGCTACACAGACAGGATCCGTTGTGTGTCTCATTTTTCCTTCCTTCTGACCAATCAGAAGAAAGGTCAAATAAATGGTGATTTCAAGAAGGCCAAACAAGGACAATAGCAACCCCGTCATATAGTGGTGAGGGTGGTACCAGCATGAAAAGTCCACAGAGTGGCCTTATAACATAGTGGTGAGGTGGAAGCAGCATGAGGAGACCACCAAGTGGCACAATGACAGGGTCTGGAGGTGGTGGCAGCATCAGGAGGCCACAGAGTGGCACAATGACAAAGTGTGGAGGTGACAGCAGCAGTATGATTAGGCCACAGAGTGGCACGATGATATAGTGTGTAGATGGCAGCATCAGGAGGCCACAGAGTGGCACGGTGACATAGTGTGTAGATGGCAGCAACAACAGCAGCATGATACCACAGAGTGGCATGGTGACGTAGTGTGGACATGGCAGCACCAGGAGGCCACAAAGTGGGACAGTGACATAGTGTGGAGATGGCAGCAACAGGAGGCCACAGAGTGGCATGGTGACATAGTGTGGACATGGCAGCAACAACAGCAGCAGCAGCATGATACCACAGAGTGGCACGGTGACATAGTGTGGAAATGGATGATCTAATCTGTTGCATCAGGCATTGGTGGGTGGAAATCCTGGCAGATCCATCTTGACAAAAGTAAGTCTCTACACATTTTGGGTGGACAGGTGACTTCTTCTTGGGGTAACTATGGCCCCCGCCGCACTAAACACCCACTCTGATGCCACACTACTGGCCGAGCAGGACAGCTTTTCTAGGGCAAACTCGGCCAGTTGCGGCCACAAATCCAGTTTGGCTGCCCAGTAGTCCAGCGGATCTTCTATGACGGCTGGCAGGGTGCTGTCAAAGTATACTACCTGCTGGTTCAGGTCCTGCTCCAGGTCTACCTGCTGCTGCTGGTGAGTAGTTTGTTCACTATGTGGGTGAAGAAAGCTGCTCATCAGCGACTCTAGACTCAGGCTGCTGGTGCTGCTGTCAATTGCGACAAAGTCGAAGATCCAGTCAACCAATCAAGAACCGCTGGGTTGCTGGTCAAGACACGACCGCTGGCTGACATGTTGACCTGAGGCCTCGGGAAGAAACCCCTGCTGCTACGCCCCCTTACTCTGCTGCGACCTGTGCCTGCGCCAGAATCATTTACGCCTCTGACACGCCTCTGACACTCCCCTGTGCAGGGCCTGGCACTTCTCTGTCTGACATACTTTTAGCTGAACTAAATAAATTAAAACACTTCTAAAAGCGCCAAATATATTTATCTTTTTTTACTGAGATAGGCAACTAAAGGATTTGAAATCTGCAACGAAACAATTTCAGCGTAAATAACAACAAAAGTGAACTGCGTATATATTTCTTGGATTAGACTAAAATATGCCACTAAACGATTTCTAAGTAAATAGTAAAAAAGTGAACTGCAAATATTTTTCTCTAGAAATATGACAATAAACGCTTTTAGCGCAAATAATAACAAATGTGAACTGCGTCTATTATTCTCGTATTGTAGTGAAATATGACAAGAAAAGCTTTCAGCGCAAATAGCATCAAATGTGAACTGCGTCTATTTTTCTCGTATTGTAGTGAAATATAAAAATAAACTCTATTAGGGCAAATAACAGCAAATATGAACTAAGTCTATTTTTCTATTTTTCTCAAAAAATATGGCAATAAACGCTTTTAGCGCAAACAACACCAAATGTGAACTGCATCTATTTTTCTCGTTTTGTAGTGAAATATGACAAGAAACGCTTTTAGCGCAAATAACAGCTGTGAGGATTCACTCTGGTAGACAGGATGTGCGGACGCAGTACAGAGGCAAATTACCAGTTCTTAAATCAAACTTCCGTGTTTATTCACACATAAAGCAAAAACAAAACATCACTTTGCAGTCTTGGTGTTAGTTCACACACAATGGAAAATCCACATAGCAAAAAATCACCTTGTTGGCAGTTCTGCCTCCAGAACTACATAGCAGGCTTTTAGGGGGCCCGCTTCCCTTACAGACGGGTCTCAACCCTCCAGCACACAAGCCTCAGATCCCAGCACACTCACCTCCTGAGCTCCACTGTCAGACTAAGGTAATCCTCCTCACCTGGCAGTGGATGCTGGTTTTTAGGCCTGGAACATGGGGAGTAGTCTCCCACCCAGCACTTTGACTACTCCCAGTAAGAGCCGTCCCGGATCAGCTATACAAGCATACTAAGTAGAACCACCAAATATAGCAATCCAAGGGGACTGCAATATGTGCGGAAATATATAACAAAACACCAAATCAAAAGCACACATATAATATTACCCAAAAATATATTAGTAGAACAAATCATACAACAAACAACATATCACAAAATAAAATAATTAGCAGCAATACATGAAGGTACTATGACAGTATTAGTTCACCCTGGTCATTCAAGGCCGCATTGTCACATCTACATAGGGTATGCTTTGCCAGTAATTATTATACACATCATTTAAAAAATTTTAAAGTGCACCTATGTACCCATCTAGCTACAAATAATATTGCACCCATAAGTCGCCATACCAGTAGTTACTGTAACCTTACAGAGAAAAATCCCAACAGGAATGAACCTGATAAGTTTGAATACTATCCCATATAGCTTGGTAAGGATAAAACAAACATCAATGAATGATAAGTACAAAAAGTAGCATAAAAGAACAATACAGACCAGAGGCCAGGCGTGAACACGAACCCCGACGTGCATTTCACCTTGCTTCCTCTAGGGGGCGTATCATACCATCCAACCCACTCATCATTTAAACCCTATCTAGTTGGTTTACTCCTATCGATAATTACAAAACAAGAACAAAAGAGGGGAGGAGATCACATTTTTAGTGGTTTTTGCTGAATTCATCCCCCAATCTGGGCACCAAAATCCTGCGAGATGTGATTGCAATCACATGACCCATTTGCAGTCACATGGTGCATTCATGATCACATGATTTATTTGCGATCACATGATAAATTTGTGGTCACATGACATGACATGTTCGGTCATGTGACCTTTCACCATCACATGACTCTGAGCTCCATATTAGTGAAGGGAAATATGCCAATACTTTTATTCGAAGATGTAATTTGATCCCCCGGCTAAAAGGATTACCGTACAAAGTGCTTGACAGAAAAAGAAGGATCAACCTCATATTTTATGGACAAACCAAGACATCCCCAAAAGAAAAAACAAACAATGATATACCGATATTCTCTGGGCATTACAAGCCCATTCAGTCCAAAGGTAATTTATACAAGAAAATACCTAAATAATAAAGTGCTTAATGATCTAAATATATGAAGATTGATAATATAAGAAAAATAATAAACAATATGATGACAATACTTCTACAAATGAATAAAATATTGTTGCATGTCATAATTACAACAGCATATTGTCATGATTCAAACGACGAGGTGAATATTTGAAAAGTGCAGTGCCAAAAAGTGCAGGTGCTTGTGCAAAGTGAATTAATGCAGTGAATTCATGCTAGTTAGGCCTCATGCACACGACCGTAATGTGTTTTGCGGTCCTCAAATCGCGAATCCGCAAAACACAGATGGCATCCGTGCGCAATTTACAGAACGGCATGGACAGCCTTTAATATAAATGCCTATTCTTGTCCGCAAAGAGCGGACAAGAATAGGACATGTTATATTTTTTTAGCGGGGCCACGGAATAGAGCAACGGAGTGCTGTCCGCATCTTTTACGGCCCCATTGAAGTGAATGTGTCCGCATCCGAGCCGCAAAAACGGCGGCTCGGATGTGGACCAAAACAACAGCCGTGTGCACGAGGCCTAAAAAGGGTGCTACAAAGTGATAATGTGAGAACTTATTATATACAGAATACGAGTAGCATTCTTGCATAATAAAACCATTGGAATATTGGTAAATCATATTGTTCATTATTTTCCATAAGTGCTATGTGCATGATCCCAAGGGTCCAGCTCAGTGTCTTTCCATATGGGTCTAAGTCCTCCTGCTTTCATCACAGGCAATCAAAGATGGATTATCACAAGCAATATGTAATGGAAGTACCAAGATCCAGAATTTCTGAAAATATAATAAACGTGGTTAGATCGAAATATACCAATCAAAATTACATTTTAAAAAGTATATTAACCCCTTAAGGACCGGGCTCATTTTCACCTTAAAGGGTTTCTATCACTTTGTTTCACCTATTTAGCTTTCAGACACTAGCGATCCGCTAGTGTCTGCTTTATCTAACCATCCTAATATAAGAGCTTATTGTCCTGCCGTTTAGCTAAAAGAATAACTTATATAGATATGCAAATGAGCCTCTAGGTGCTATGGGGGCGTGATTAGCACCTAGAGGCTCCGTCTACCTTAACAAACTGCCGCCGCCCAGCGCGTCCCTCCAGCCCGCCCATCTCCTCCGGAATGCGATGCTCCTCGTATTCGGCGCATGCGCAGTGAATGTCTGATCGCTTCCCTGCTCAGACATCTCCACTGCGCCTGCGCCGATGACGTCATAGTGCTCCGAGGAACAGGCGCAGTGGAGATGTCTGAGCAGGGAAGCGATCAGACATTCACTGCGCATGCGCAGAACAGAGACGCGCACGGAGAGGATCGCTTCAGCTGGAGATGGGCGGGCTGGAGGGACGCGCTGGGCGGCGGCAGTTTGTTAAGGTAGACGGAGCCTCTAGGTGCTAATCACGCCCCCATAGCACCTAGAGGCTCATTTGCATATCTATATAAGTTATTTTTTTAGCTAAACGGCAGGACAATAAGCTCTTATATTAGGATGGTTAGATAAAGCAGACACTAGCGGATCGCTAGTGTCTGAAAGCTAAATAGGTGAAACAAAGTGATAGAAACCCTTTAACCACCTCAGCCCCTATGGCTTAAACACCCTGAAAGACCAGGCCACTTTTTACACTTCTGCACTGCACTACTTTCACCGTTTATTACTCGGTCATGCAACTTACCACCCAAATGAATTTTACCTCCTTTTCTTCTCACTAATAGAGCTTTCATTTGGTGGTATTTCATTGCTGCTGACATTTTTACTTTTTTTGTTATTAATCGAAATTTAACGATTTTTTCGCAAAAAAATGACATTTTTCACTTTCAGTTGTAAAATTTTGCAAAAAAAAACGAGATCCATATATAAATTTTGCTCTAAATTTATTGTTCTACATGTCTTTGATAAAAAAAAAATGTTTGGGTAAAAAAAAAAATGGTTTGGGTAAAAGTTATAGCGTTTACAAACTATAGTACAAAAATGTGAATTTCCGCTTTTTGAAGCAGCTCTGACTTTCTGAGCACCTGTCATGTTTCCTGAGGTTCTACAATGGCCAGACAGTACAAACACCCCACAAATGACCCCATTTTGGAAAGTAGACACCCTAAGGTATTCGCTGATGGGTATAGTGAGTTCATAGAACTTTTTATTTTTTGTCACAAGTTAGCGGAATATGATGATTTTTTTTTTCTTACAAAGTCTCATATTCCACTAACTTGTGACAAAAAATAAAAACTTCCATGAACTCACTATGCCCATCAGCGAATACCTTGGGGTGTCTTCTTTCCAAAATGGGGTCACTTGTGGGGTAGTTATACTGCCCTGGCATTCTAGGGGCCCAAATGTGTGGTAAGGAGTTTGAAATCAAATTCTGTAATAAATGGCCGGTGAAATCCGAAAGGTGCTCTTTGGAATGTGGGCCCCTTTGCCCACCTAGGCTGCAAAAAAGTGTCACACATGTGGTATCTCCGTATTCAGAAGAAGTTGGGGAATGTGTTTTGCGGTGTCATTTTACATATACCCATGCTGGGTGAGATAAATATCTTGGTCAAATGACAACTTTGTATAAAAAAATGGGAAAAGTTGTCTTTTGCCAAGATATTTCTCTCACCCAGCATGGGTATATGTAAAATGACACCCCAAAACATATTCCCCAACTTCTCCTGAATACGGAGATACCACATGTGTGACACTTTTTTGCAGCCTAGGTGGGCAAAGGGGCCCATATTCCAAAGAGCACCTTTCGGATTTCACTGGTCATTTTTTACAGAATTAGATTTCAAACTCCTTACCACACATTTGGGCCCCTAGAATGCCAGGGCAGTATAACTACCCCACAAGTGACCCCATTTTTGAAAGAAGAAACCCCAAGGTATTCGCTGATGGGCATAGTGAGTTCATGGAAGTTTTTATTTTTTGTCACAAGTTAGTGGAATATGAGACTTTGTAAGAAAAAAAAAAATATATAAAATCATCATTTTCCACTAACTTGTGACAAAAAATAAAAAATTCTAGGAACTCGCCATGCCCCTCACGGAATACCTTGGGGTGTCTTCTTTCCAAAATGGGGTCACTTGTGGGGAAGTTATACTGCCCTGGCATTCTAGGGGCCCAAATGTGTGGTAAGGAGTTTGAAATCAAATTCTGTAAAAAATGGCCAGTGAAATCCGAAAGGTGCTCTTTGGAATGTGGGCCCCTTTGCCCACCTAGGCTGCAAAAAAGTGTCACACATGTGGTATCTCCGTGTTCAGGAGAAGTTGGGGAATGTGTTTTGGGGTGTCATTTTACATATACCCATGCTGGGTGAGATAAATATATTGGTCAAATGCCAACTTTGTATAAAAAAATGGGAAAAGTTGGGAAAAGTTTAGAAGCAAATTTCTAAAACACACTTTTTCCGGACCAGTTCAGGTCTGAAGTAACTTTGTGAGGCTTACATAATAGAAACCACCCAAACATGACCCCATTTTACAAACTACACCCCTGAAGGTATTCAAAACTGATTTTACAAACTTTGTTAACCCTTTAGGTGTTCCACAAGAATTAATGGAAAATAGAGATAAAATTTCAAAATTTCACTTTTTTGGCAGATTTTCCATTTTAATATTTTTTTTTCCAGTTACAAAGCAAGGGTTAACAGCCAAACAAAACTCAATATTTATGGCTCTGATTCTGTAGTTTACAGAAACACCCCATATGTGGTCGTAAACTGCTGTACGGGCACACGGCAGGGCGCAGAAGGAAAGGAATTCTATACGGTTTTTGGAAGGCAGATTTTGCTGGACTGTTTTTTTTTACACCATGTCCCATTTAAGGACCCCCTGATGCACCCCTAGAGTAGAAACTCCAAAAAAGTGACCCCATTTTAGAAAGTATGGGATAGGGTGGCAGTTTTGTTGGTACTATTTTAGGGTACATATGATTTTTGGTTGCTCTATATTACACTTTTTGTGAGGCAAGGTAACAAGAAATAGCTGTTTTGGCACCGTGTTTATTTTTTGTTATTTACAACATTCATCTGACAGGTTAGATCATGTGGTATTTTTATAGAGCAGGTTGTCACGGACGCGACAATACCAAATATGACAATACATAACAAAGCATTAAAACAAAAAAAATAATTCTTTAGTGTCTCCACATTCTGAAAGCCATAGTTTTATTTATATTTTGGGCGACTGTCTTTTGTAGGGGCTCATTTTTTTCGGGATGAGATGACGTTTGATTGGCACCATTTTGGGGTGCATATGACTTTTTGATCGTTTGCTATTACACTTTGTGATGTAAGGTGACAAAAAATGGCTTTTTTTACAACATTTTTATTTTATTTTTCTGCAGTATTCACCTGAGGGGTTAGGTCATGTGATATTTTTATAGAG